>NC_042959.1:63834573-63847073 GCF_901001165.1 Salmo trutta
CAGAAGGAGAGTGGGGGGGGAGAGACAGAGAGAGAGAAAGTACATTTCGTTATATCCTCTTTTTTAGACTGCTTGTAGCTGGAAGGGCAAATTTGTCGCGTTTCTGATATGAAGCGAGAGAGCGAGAGGTAGAGAGACAGAGATATTTGAGTAGTTGTCAGGGCCGTGCTCTAATAGGGATGAGAGGACCAATAGTGGAGGGAGGATGGCGCAAGGGTGTCACATCCACTTCTCTGTAAACAAAGTGACAGTCATTTACCAACGAACAATCCATACTTCACTTTGCACTCATCCCTGACTCCTACGTTCCTGTCTTTCACCTCTCTCTCTCTCTGCCTCTCTCTCTCTGTCTCTCTCTCTCTCTGTCTCTCGCTCTCTGTCTCTCGCTCTCTCTCTCGCTCTCTGTCTCTCTCTCTCTGCCTCTCTCTCTCTGTCTCTCTCTCTCTCTCTCTGTCTCTCGCTCTCTGTCTCTCGCTCTCTGTCTTTCTCTCTGTCTCTCTGTCTCTCACTCTCTCTGTCTCTCTCTCGCTCTCTCTCTCGCTCTCTCTTTCTCTATGTCTCTCGCTCTCTCTTTCTCTGTCTCGCTCTCTCTTGCTCTCTCTTTCTTTCTGTCTCTCTCTCTTTCTCTATGTCTCTCTCTCTCTGTCTCTCTCTTTCTTTCTCTCGTTCTCTCTCTCTCTTTCGCTCTCTCTTTCTCTATGTCGCTCTCGCTGTCTCTCTCTCTTTTTCTCTCGCTCTATGTCTCTCTCTCTCTCTTTGTCTCTGTCTCTCTCTCTGTGTCTCTCTCTGTCTCTCTTTCGCTGTCTCTATCTCTCTCTCTCGCTCTCTCTATGTCTCTCGCTCTCTCTTTCTCTCTGTCTCTCTCTTTCTCTATGTCTCTCTCTCTCTCTTTCTCTCTGTCTCTCTCTTTCTCTATGTCTCTCTCTCTCTCTCTTTCTCTATGTCTCTCTCTCTCTCTCTTTCTCTATGTCTCTCTCTCTCTCTCTTTCTCTATGTCGCTCTCTCTGTCTCTGTCTCTCTCCCTCTGTCTCTCGCTCTCTTTCGCTTTCTCTTTCTCTATGTCGCTCTCTCTGTCTCTCTCTCTTTCTCTCGCTCTATGTCTCTCTCTCTCTCTCTTTTTCTCTGTCTCTCTCGTTCTCTCTTTCTCTATGTCTCTCTCTCTGTCTCTGTCTGTCTCCCTCTGTCTCTCTCTCTGTCTCTTTCTCTATGTCTCTCTCTCTGTCTCTGTCTGTCTCCCTCTGTCTCTCTCTCTGTCTCTTTCTCTATGTCTCTCTCTGTCTCTGTCCCTCTGTCTCTCTCTCTCTTTCGCTATGTCTCTCTCTTTCTCTCGCTCTCTCTTTCTCTGTCTCTCTCTGTCTCTCTCTGTCTCTCTCTGTCTCTCTCTCGCTCTCTCTTTCTCAATGTCTCTCTCTCTCTCTCTCTCTGTCTCTCTCTCGCTCTCTCTTTCTCAATGTCTCTCTCTCTCTCTCTCTGTCTCTCTCTCTCTGAGAACGTGCTTCATCAGCCGTCTACAGTGATTTAACTCTCTCCTATTTTTTCTCTCTCGTCTTGTTCCCCTCCTTTTGCATTTCCTTCCTTATCAAATATAGATGGGTTTTCTTGTACCTCCATCTCTTCCTCGCTCCTATCCTATTCTTACAAGTCGTTTTTTTCTGTCACTGCCTTTCTTCTTGACATTTAAAAAGATAAATCCTCTATTTCGAGAATGTGTATGTGTGAGAGAAAGAGAGAAAGTGTTTGTGTGGGGTGTGTATGTTTGTGTGGAGTGTGTATGTTTGTGTCTTTGCAATATATACAAAGGATTTCTACTGTATTCTCCTTGGCATTGATGTGTTGGCATCTTTATTGACTATGATATTACCAGTTTCAATAATACATTGTGTGTCTGGACAGTATTATATCACTTCACTGTGATACATAATATATTGTAGTTATATGGTCCTATCCCATTGTCTATACCATGGAGTTTGATGGATGTTGTGCTGGAGGCTTGGATGTTGTTGAGCAGAGGGAGGGGATACAGGAAATGGGTGTTACGTTGCACGGTGTAAGAAAACGTTACTGAAATGTTTGATGAAGTCAATTCCGGACGTTTTTTGCGCTGTGCGACTGAATTAATAGGAACAGCAAGGCACTTGTTGTTATCCTGTATTGTGCTGTACTGTCATTTGTGAGGGTGTGTATGTGTGTTTGAGTGTGTATTTGTGCGTGTGTTTACTGTAAGTGTATAACAGGCCAGAGTGAAACTCTCTTGGGTTGCTGCTAAACAGTCTTTTTCACTTTGTTTTTACTGAAGACTTTTACTGACGACAATTTTTTTTCTGTATTCAGCTCCCAAAGGAAAGGCTGAAATGTCAATGGAAAACAGAACGATGTGTGCGTGTGCATGTGTGTGTGTGCACGTGCATGCGTGGGTGGGTGGGTGGGTGTAGTTGCTGCTGCCCTGTGTAAATCTCCAGATCAGAGCGTTTGTTTAAATGAGCTGAGTTGAGAAACCTCTGCTAAAGCAGCTAGGGGCCTAACTCAGCATTAGTCAGCCTCAGCTACATGTGTTTCACTGGGAGGGAGGGAGGGAGGGAGGGAGGGAGGGAGGGAGGGAAGGAGGGAAGGGGGAAAGTTAAAGATAGGAGTTGGGAAGGTATACAGAAAAAGAGGGACAGGAACAGGAGGATGGAGGGAGAGAGACAAAAGGAGGAGGAGGAGTTTTAGAGATTGATAGACAGGAAAAGCATTTTGAATAGTAAAGGAGAAATAGAGGACAGTGCAGGGTTCAGGGGGCTCTATCATCCCTCTTGTTAAGGGATTGTCTCTCCCTTCTCTCCTTCCCCTTCTCTCTCTCTCCCTCTCTCTACTGCTGTTCTGCTCTGGTTCTCTTTGATCTGAGGACACACCAAACTCATAGACGCAGCCTAGCCCCAACCCTCAGTCATCACACACACACACACACACACACACACACACACACACACACACACACACACACACACACACACACACACACACACACACACACACACACACACACACACACACACACACACACACACACAGAGAGAGTGCGGGAGATGAAACGGCCAGGACAGCGTCAGCCGGGCATCATGTTCTTTAGGCACGAGGCTTCAAGCTGGTGTAATTGGGAAGCCTTGTGAAGCGGTGATGAAGACGTCTGGATCAGAATGAAAGATTTTTCATCTATTTTAACTGAGCCCCAGAGCCTCTGAGTCGGCCATCATGCCTCTCTCCATGCCGACAGTAAGTAGCCATAGAGATAACAGAGCAGAGGTCTTCTCTTCCTGCTGGTTAGAATGATACAGCATGGTTTATTCATGTTGTACACACCACTTCTGGCCTGACCTGGCTCACCTCTACGCATGCACACACACACACACACACACACACACACACACACACACACACACACACACACACACACACACACACACACACACACACACACACACACACACACACAACCAGGCAGGTGCACACATACACACACACACATACACACACACACACACACACACTGCAATGTGGACTTAGCCCTGTGGTGTGGACAGAGAGAGACAGAATCCCCAAGCAGCTTGGCTCTGTGGCTAATAGTGGTATTTAGGGACCTGGTCTAGGATCAATGGCTAGAGGACCATTCTCTCTCCCTGTAGGATGTGTTCCGTGTCAGGTTGGCTTTGTCTGGGTTCGAAGGTGTGTGTGTGTGTGTGTGTGTGTGTGTGCATGTTCGTGTGCATGTGTGTGTGTAGGTGATGTTCCACTGTGTGACAGGTGAGAGGTCAGGTGATTATACACTCTGACAGCATGTGAACTCTGTGAGAGAGCGCTGTTGGCCAACACTTCTTAATGAGACCTGGCACCTGCCCTGCAACAAGGTGGGCCAAAAGGGCTAGCAGAGAGGGAGGAGAGGAAGAGGGGCGGAAAATGGAGATGGAGGGAGGAGGGGAGGAGGGGAAGAGTGGGATAAAGAACAGAAGAGAGAAAGATGGAGGAAGAAGCAGAGTGACAGTGAGGTAGAGGAAGAGTGGGAGGAAGAAAGGAATAGAGAGATGGAGGAAGAAGTAGAGAAAGATGGGGAGGGAGAGGGGGAGATGAAGAGAGGGGGTGAGGGGAAGATGAGGAGTCACCTTGCCCCAATCTTTGAATGTGTTTCCCTTCTGTTCCCCTGAGACTGAACAGTGTTATTATACAGTATAATTCACACCTGGGGAACTACATCAGCACCATGATTAGTGAGTCAAGTAGTATTTATGTAGCTTTAACCTTCACCAAGCCAGGTAGACTTGAATACTGCACCAAGGTTTGAGCTAGCTCAGTCCCAGATCTCTATGTGCCAGGTCCAGGCTTTAAAGTCCAGGATATAGAAGGTTTTTACACCTTTGCCCTATTCTCTGTCAGTGTGTCGTCATTCCCAGAGAGGGTTAATGTATAGTGAACCAGAATGATTCATACTCAGAGCTATAAACAGAGAGGGTTAATGTATAGTGAACCAGAATGATTCATACTCAGAGCTATAAACAGAGAGGGTTAATGTATAGTGAACCAGAATGATTCATACTCAGAGCTATAGACAGAGAGGGTTGATGTATAGTGAACCAGAATGATTCATACTCAGAGCTATAAACAGAGAGGGTTAATGTATAGTGAACCAGAATGATTCATACTCAGAGCTATAAACAGAGAGGGTTAATGTATAGTGAACCAGAATGATTCATACTCAGAGCTATAAACAGAGAGGGTTAATGTATAGTGAACCAGAATGATTCATACTCAGAGCTATAAACAGAGAGGGTTAATGTATAGTGAACCAGAATGATTCATACTCAGAGCTATAAACAGAGAGGGTTAATGTATAGTGAACCAGAATGATTCATACTCAGAGCTATAGACAGAGAGGGTTGATGTATAGTGAACCAGAATGATTCATACTCAGAGCTATAAACAGAGAGGGTTAATGTATAGTGAACCAGAATGATTCATACTCAGAGCTATAGACAGAGAGGGTTAATGTATAGTGAACCAGAATGATTCATATTCAGAGCTATAAACAGAGAGGGTTAATGTATAGTGAACCAGAATGATTCATACTCAGAGCTATAAACAGAGAGGGTTAATGTATAGTGAACCAGAATGATTCATACTCAGAGCTATAAACAGAGAGGGTTAATGTATAGTGAATCAGAATGATTCATATTCAGAGCTGTAGACAGAGATGGTTGATGTATAGTGAACCAGAATGATTCATACTCAGAGCTATAAACAGAGAGGGTTAATGTATAGTGAACCAGAATGATTCATACTCAGAGCTATAAACGACTATTCCTTCAGGAACAGAGCTAAACACATTAGTGCTGCTACTCTAAGTGTTTTCTTTCCTGCATCATGCTCTTTATATAGCGCACTAACATGGTGTTTATTAGGCCCTACTCCCTCCCCTCCTCCCTCCCTTCCCTCCTCTCCTCCTTCCTTCCTCCCTCCCCTCCTTTCCACCTCCCTCCTCTCCTCCTCCCTCCCCCTCCACTAAAAACAGCTTTCCTTTTTTCTCCCACCTCTCCACCTCCAACACTTCATCACTCCTTCATGCAGTGAACATAAATGCACAGCATACCTCAGCTCATCTCCCTCCACCTTGTTTCTCTCCATCTCTCTCTATCCCTTCATCTCTCTACCTCTGCCTGCCTCATCTCTCCATCTCTCCTTCTTTCCTTTGCAATATCCTTCCATCTCCCCACCTCCCACCACCACGGGCTCTCCTTCTCTCCATCTCTCTATCGATCCATCTCTTCACCTCCCTGTTTCCCCATCTACCCATCCCTACACCACTGTCTCTTCCTCTGTCTGTTGATAAAGATCTTTAATGAATCAATCCAGATGCTACTCAGACAATCTCTCTTTCTCCATCTCTCAATTCAAAGGGCTTTATTGGCATGGGAAACATATGTTAACATTGCCAAAGCAAGTTAAACAGACAATAAACAAAAGTGAAATAAACAAGGTAAATAAAAAATGAACAGTAAACATTACACTCACAACCGTTTTAAAAGAATATAGACATTTCAAATGTTATATTATTGGCAATGTTGTAACAATGTGCAAACAGGTCCCAAAACAGGTCCCAGATCTTGCTGCTGTGATGGCACACTGTGGTACTTCACCTCATAGATATGACAGTTTATTAAGATTCTTTATTGGTCTGTGTAATCAGGGAAATACCTGTATGTGTCTCTGATATGGTCATACAGTTGGCAGGAGGTTAGTGCAGCTCAGTTTCCACCTCATTTTTTGGGTAGTTGGCACATAGCCTGTCTTCTCTTGAGAGCCAGGTCTGCCGATGGTGGCCTCTCTCACTAAGTCTGTACATAGTCAAAGCTTTCCTTCATTTTGGGCCAGTCACAGTGGTCAGGCATTCTGCTAATGTGTACTCTCTGTTTAGGGCCACATTCTTTACAATGTGTCAAGTAATTCTCTTTTTGGTTCTTATGATCTGGTTGGGTCTAATTGTCTTCCTGTCCTGGGGCTCTGTGGATTCTGTTTGTGTTGGTGAGCAGAGTCCCTACACCAGCTGGCTGAGGGGACTCTTCTCCAGGTTCATCTCTCTGTAGGTGAGGGCTTTGTTATGGATGGTTTGAGAATCACTTATTTTTAGGTGGTTGTAGAATTTAGTTTGTCTTTTCTGGATTTTGATCATTAATGGGAATCGTCCTAATTCTGCTCTGCATGCATTATTTTGTGTTTTACTTTGTACACTGAGGATGTTTTTGCAGAATTTTGCATGCAAAGTCTCAATTTGGTGTTTGTCCAATTTTGTGAATTCTTGGTTGGTGAGCGGACCCCAGAACTTACAACCATAAAGTGCAATGGGTTATATAACTGATTCAAGTATTTCTAAATCAAATGTTTTGTGTGCTCTAGGGCAACGGTGTCTAGGTGGAATTTGTATTCATGGTCCTGGCAACTGGACCTTTTTTGGAACACCATTATTTTTGTCTTACTGAGATTAACTGTCAGGGCCCAAGTCTGACCGAATCTGTGCAGAAGATCTAGGTGCTGCTGTAGGCCCTCCTTGGTTGGTGACAGAAGCACCAGAACATCACCAAACAGTAGACATTTGACTTCAGATTCTAGTAGGATGAGGCCAGGTGCTGCAGACTGTTCTAGTGCCCTTGTCAATTCATTGATATATAAACTCAGCAAAAAAAGAAATGTCTTTCAAAGATAATTCGTAAAAATCCAAATAACTTCACAGATCTTCATTGTAAAGGGTTTAAACACTGTTTCCCATACTTGTTCAATGAACCATAAACAATTAATGAACATGCACCTGTGGAACGGTCGTTAAGACACTAACAGCTTACAGACGGTAGGCAATTAAGGTCACAGTTATGAAAACTTAGGACACTAAAGAGGCCTTTCTACTGACTCTGAAAAACACCAAAAGAAAGATGCCCAGGGTCCCTGCTCATCTGTGTGAACGTGCCTTAGGCATGCCACAAGGAGGCATGAGGACTGCAGATGTGGCCAGGGCAATACATTGCAATGTCCGTACTGTGAGATGCTTAAGACAGCGCTACAGGGAGACAGGATGGACAGCTGATCGTCCTCGCAGTGGCAGACCACGTGTAACAACACCTGCACAGGATCGGTACATCCGAACATCACACCTGCGGGACAGGTACATGATGGCAACAACAACTGCCCGAGTTACACCAGGAACGCACAATCCCTCCATCAGTGCTCAGACTGTCCGCAATAGGCTAGGAGAGGCTGGACTGAGGGCTTGTAGGCCTGTTGTAAGGCAGGTCCTCACCAGACATCACCGGCAACAACGTCACCTATGGGCACAAACCCACCGTCGCTGGACCAGACAGGACTGGCAAAAAGTGCTCGCGTTTATCGTCGAAGGAATGAGCATTACACCGAGGCCTGTACTCTGGAGCGGGATCGATTTGGAGGTGGAGGGTCCGTCATGGTCTGGGGCGGTGTGTCACAGCATCATCGGACTGAGCTTGTTGTCATTGCAGGCAATCTCAACGCTGTGCGTTACAGGGAAGACATCCTCCTCCCTCATGTGGCACCCTTCCTGCAGGCTAGTCCTGACATGACCCTCCAGCATGACAATGCCACCGGCCATACTGCTCGTTCTGTGTGTGATTTCCTGCAAGACAGGAATGTCAGTGTTCTGCCATGGCCAACAAAGAGCCCAGATCTCAATCCCATTGAGCACGTCTGAGACCTGTTGGATTGGAGGGTGAGGGCTAGGGCCATTCCCTCCAGAAATGTCTGGGAACTTGCAGGTGCCTTGGTGGAAGAGTGGGGTAACATCTCACAGCAAGAACTGGCACATCTGGTGCAGTCTATGAGAAGGAGATGCACTGCAGTACTGTCACGAGTATTTTCAATCCCAATGATATTAATAACAATCACTATAGCTTTGACCAATTCTCCAGAGGTTGTAAGGCCCTGGTTAATAGAAGAATTAGACCTCAGGTCTTTTTGTGTTGAAGGGTTTGTATTTAGTCCATGTAATTGGAGAATCCAGTGGGTTCTGGTAGTCTTTAGTAGTTGAATCTAAGATTTGTAATTGATCATGTGTATGTTTCTGCTATTTGTTCTTTGTTATAGGGCGAAAATGATTGGAGAAGTGGTTTGTCCATACATCTCCACACGTGTGTGTGGATGTGTGTGGATGTGTGCGTGTGTGCGTGTGTGTGTGTGTGTGTGGGAGACAGAGACACACTACCCACTACCAGAGACATGACACCGCCCACCCCCATTTAGGACCAAGGACCCTCAAACAATCCCGTGATTCACACCTCTCCTCCTTCTCCGTCTCCCCCCTCCGTCTCTCCTCCCTCCCTCTGTCTGTCTTCCCTCCCACCCTTCCGTCCATTTTCAATCTCTCTCTTCCCACTGCCCATGACAGAGAATGACAGAAGAATGACAACCGCATAATAACTAACACTTTCACCTCACATTCTAGACAGAGACACACACCAACAATCCTACAGTTCACACACTAAGACACACTAGCACACACTAACACACACTAACACACACCAACACACACTAACACACACTAACACACACTAACACACACCAACACACACTAACACACACTAACACACACTAACACACACTAACACACACCAACACACACTAGCACACACTAACACACACCAACACACACTAACACACACCAACACACACCAACACACACTAACACACACTAAGACACACTAAGACACACCAACACACACTAACACACACTAACACACACTAACACACACTAAGACACACCAACACACACTAGCACACACTAACACACACCAACACACACTAACACACACCAACACACACCAACACACACTAACACACACTAAGACACACTAAGACACACTAACACACACTAGCACACACTAACACACACTAAGACACACCAACACACACTAAGACACACTAACACACACTAAGACACACTAAGACACACCAACACACACTAAGACACACCAACACACACTAACACACACTAACACACACTAAGACACACCAACACACACTAGCACACACTAACATACACTAACACACACTAAGACACACCAACACACACTAAGACACACCAACACACACTAACATACACTAATACACACTAAGACACACCAACACACACTAGCACACACTAACACACACTAACACACACTAACACACACTAACACGCACTAAGACACACCAACACACACTAGCACACACTAACACACACTAAGACACACCAACACACACTAAGACACACCAACACACACTAACACACACCAACACACACCAACACACACTAACACACACTAAGACACACTAAGACACACTAACACACACTAGCACACACTAACACACACTAAGACACACCAACACACACTAAGACACACTAACACACACTAAGACACACTAAGACACACCAACACACACTAAGACACACCAACACACACTAACACACACTAACACACACTAAGACACACCAACACACACTAGCACACACTAACATACACTAACACACACTAAGACACACCAACACACACTAAGACACACCAACACACACTAACATACACTAATACACACTAAGACACACCAACACACACTAGCACACACTAACACACACTAACACACACTAACACACACTAACACGCACTAAGACACACCAACACACACTAGCACACACTAACACACACTAAGACACACCAACACACACTAAGACACACCAACACACACTAACATACACTAAGACACACTAAGACACACCAACACACACTAGCACACACTAACACACACTAAGACACACCAACACACACTAGCACACACTAACACACACTAACACACGCAGTGGCAGAAACAATGGTGGCCCCTCCCCCTTTGGCCGCTCAAACACCCCCCTTATCGGCTCAGACAGTGCCTCCTGGACCTCCTCCAGGAATCTCTCCAGAAGCCTAAGAGATGTTTTTCCTGTTTGTTGTGCAAGGACTTCTGGGGTTTTCCACCCCTCCTCTCCCAGCAGTCGCAGGTCACCCAGCCTTTGTAAACCCGCTGCCATCAGTTGCCTCTGCAGGGTGGCTGACTGAACCGATCTCAAAGGGATGGCTGGTTGCAGTGCGCATGCTGGTTCCCTCCAGTCAACATCAGTATGGTACAGCAGTCTCTGTACCGCCTTTAGTCGGAAAGCAGCCAACCTGCTCTCCAGTTCCACCAGGCCCTGTCCTCCTTTGTGGACAGTCATGTACAACACTGCCGCCCTCAGCCAGTGATGGCCCGACCAGAAAATGTCCACCTGCTGCGTTGCAATTCTGCAAGCAGACCGGCGGGGAGGTTGAGGACAGCCAGTTTATGCCACAGGGAAGATGCCACCAGGTTGATGATTATCAGCACCCTCCCTCTATATGACACTTGGGACAGGAGCCACCTCCACCTGGCCAGTCTTGACACCACTGCCTGTGACAGCTTGTCCCAGTTCTTCCTGACCCACCTCTCCGAGCCCAGGTACACCCCCAACATTTTAAGTCCTTCATAACCTCACTGTAAACCCCCTGGAAGCAGAGGAGGGGCCCTATCCCCCCATGCCCCACATAACAGAGCTTTGCTCTTGCCCCAGTTTACCTTAGCTGATGAAGCTCCCTCGTACACCTTCAGACTGGTCTCTAGTGCCTGCATATCCTGACCATCCCTGACCATCACAGAAACGTCATCTGCCGATGCTGACACTGCTATGCCTGTCACCACACCCATGTCTGTCCAGCGCACTCCCTGCAGTCTCCTGTGTAGCAGGCCCAAAAAAGGCTCAATGTCTAGTGTATATAACTGCCCCAATAGAGGGCATCCTTGTCTAATGCCCCGTCTCACCCAGACTGGCCTACTGAGCCCCCCTCCCAACTTGACCATACATGACGCCACAGTATACAACATCTTCACAAAGGTCAAAAACCTTTCCCCAAACCCAAACACAGACATCACATTAAACAGGTACTCGTGGTCCACTCTATCAAAAGCCTTCTCTTGATCTAAAGAGACCAGTTCAAAGTTCACATTAGAACCTCTCGACAAGTCCAACATGTCCCTGATTAAGAACAAGTTGTCCGTGATTGAGCGTCCCGGTACACAATGTTTGGTCCTTATGTACTATCGAGTCCAGATGGGACTTCAGTCTGTTAGAGAGGACCTTGGCAACTATGTTGTAGTTTGCACAAAGCAATGCCACAGGCCTCCAGTTCTTAAGTTCACACAAGTCCCCTTTTTTGGGCAGGAGAGTCAGAGCCGCCCGACGGCAGCTCATCGGCAACTCTCCTACCCCGACGCATTCACTCAACATGCAAAAGAAGTCCATCGACTCCCAGTGCACGACCAGGGGACATCTGGGTTACGGCCTCTGCCAGTTCATGGGACAACAGAGGAATGTCCATTTCATCCGTCTGTGTCAGAGAGAGCTTAGGGAGTCCTGCGAACAAGACCTGAGCACACATAGGATCACACATTTCTGCCCTATGCAACTCAGTATGACACTCCACATGTCACAGCCCGCATCTCCCCCACCACAGAGGTCACCTGCCCATCAGACAGCCGTAGTCAATGCATACCCTTGGCTTCATACCCTTGGCTTCCGCTCTGTCTTTCCAAACCAAAGAAGAAGGAGCTGGGAGCATCCAGCATCCTTGAGCATGGAGAACCCAGCTCTTACAAGTGCTCCCTTTGCTTTAACCTGGAAAAAACTGCCCAGGTCCCTACATAATTCAGCTAAATTAGCCTGGAGGCCTACACTGCCTTGCCCCACCATCTCTATCATCTATCTCCATCTGACTAATACTACGCTCTAGTTCCCACAATACTCTCCTAGCCTCTGAAGATGAGAGAGCTGTATACTGTTGACAGAAAAGCCGAATTTGGACTTTCCCCACATCCCCCATTAACTCAGAGACTCATACTACTCTCTTCGCTGCCCCCACCTTTCCCAAAAAGTC
>NC_042959.1:63852073-63899335 GCF_901001165.1 Salmo trutta
CTGTCGAGCACCTCTCTTCACAGTCTAATACGATGACATAAAACCCCTGTCGAGCACCTCTCTTCACAGTCTAATACGATGACATAAAACCCCTGTCGAGCACCTCTCTTCACAGACTAATACGATGACATAAAACCCCTGTCGAGCACCTCTCTTCACAGTCTAATACGATGACATAAAACCCCTGTCGAGCACCTCTCTTCACAGTCTAATACGATGACATAAAACCCCTGTCGAGCAACGAGCCTTCCAAATGACCTCTACTAGTGTTCACAGCCACGCTAGTGTGTGTGGATGGCACAGACAAGGGCATCAGTCTCCCAGGAGCAAATTGGTTCATTCATTTCAGATGTAAGCCTCCTGTCTTCCACAACAGTAGCTGGGCTCTGCTGGGCTGGGAGGGTACAGAGAGATGGCTAGCATTGTCTATTCAATTTAGCCTGTTTAGAGCAAAGCGGTGCTCTAACATGTTAATATGCTACAGAGCAGACGTGACCTCACTGACTAACCTCACAGCATCTCTCATCATGTTGTCCTTTCTCTTCTCCTCACCTCTCTCCCTTTTTCCTTTCTCCCTTTTTCCTCTCTCCCTGGGCCACTACCCAACCATAGCACAGGTGTGTGTGTGTGTGTGTGTGTGTGTGTGTGTGTGTGTGTGTGTGTGTGTGTGTGTGTGTGTGTGTGTGTGTGTGTGTGTGTGTGTGTGTGTGTGTGTGTGTGTGTGTGTGTGTGTGTGTGTGTTTGTGTGTGTGTGTGTGTGTATTATTTAGCTTGAGTCTGAATGAATCAGTGTGAGAGACACAGATGGTTGTTGGCTGTATCAATGTATTTTTGCTGGGCTAAACTAAGCTCTGTGTCTGGCTGTAATGTATGAGTGAGTGTTGAGCTGTATGGGCCCACTGTAGCTATCTCCGTCACTGTGTGTGCTTGACCCCAGTGGGAGAAAGGGTCATGGCTGGGACACAGTATACTTACAGTGTATGTACCCCATGAGCTGTACTCTATGACCTCACTGTGTGTCTCTGTCTGTCTGTTGGATTGTGTTCACTCTACAAGTACTCTGAATATGCTTAACATGGACAATATGTGGGTGTGTGTGTGTGTCTGTTTGTTTGATTGTGTTCACCCAACAAGTGCCGTAGATTATGTGCTGTGTTGTATGTGGTCTTTGTGTGTGAGTGGTGTCTGTGCGTCAGAGTGTCTGAGTATGTGTGTGTGTGTGTGTGTGTGTGTGTGTGTGTGTGTGTGTGTGTGTGTGTGTGTGTGTGTGTGTGTGTGTGTGTTCATTGTAAGTGCTGAGGGTTGTTGGTCGGTCATGCTGGTGGCAGTCAGCATTACTCAGGGATGATTGGAGCAGGGGAGGGGGGAGGGGGGAGGAGGAGGAGAAGAGGGTGACGGAAAGATAAAGGAGATGGAGGGAAGGAAGGGAAGATGGAGAGTGTAGGACATGTTTGAAAGGGGGAGAGAGTGCACAGAGGAGTGTAATACACAAACAGGGTTGTGTTGTTAAATGAAGATGAACGATAGAGCGTGTCCCGTGTGTAAAGGAATAGATAGAGGGGATAAGGAGAGGGAGAGTGCTTAACGCCTAGCCAGCCATGAGGACAGGAAATGAGGAACAACCTGCTCACTCTGAAGTCCTCCTACAAAATGGTTGGGTGTTGCATCATCGAAGGGGCTGGATCCTCATAAGATAAAACATGAAATGGACAGTACTCCAAAGGTTAAATTATTAACACATTTATAACAAATGATTCAGTGCTCTCCATTTCGTTTTTCCTGCATCATAAGGAAATCCCATAATATATCTCTCTCTCTACTATCCAGGGCACGATGACATCACCTCTCTGAAACAGGGAGAGAGAGCATTTGTGTCGCCGCGGCAACTGCTCTCCTCCAGCTGTTGCCAGGCGCCAGTCTCCATGGAGATGGATGAGGGTGGGGATTAAGAGTGAGGGGTTGAAGAAGGGGTAGAGGTGGGGACTGGAGTAGGAGAGGGGGATTCTAACTACATAGCTATGTGTGTGGCACGTGTGTGTTTTGCCGTGTGTGTATGTGTGTGTGTAGAAGGTCAGCTGATGATGTCATTATGTATAATGGTAATGTTAATAAAGATTAGAAAAGGCCTAATTGAAGTAGAGGGGGAATTAGACTGCTCCTTATGATAATACACTGAGCTTTTGAACCACAGGAGCTTGACCCGCTCGGTTCGTGTGTGTGTTCGTGTGTGTGTGTGTGTGAGAGAGGGAGGGGTGTGTGTGTGTTTGTGTGTGTGTGTGTGTGTGTGTGTGTATGTGTGTGTCTCCCACACACACAAACACACACACACACCCCTCCCTCTCTCTCACACACACACACACACACACACACACACACACACACACACACACACACACACACACACACACACACACACACACACACACACACACACACACACACACACACACATCCCTCTCTCTCTCCCTATACTATAATCAGTCCTATGTACTAATACAGGCTGTCACCAGGCCCATTCTCCATTCCCCATTCCCCATTCTCCATTCTCCATTCCCCATTCCCCATTCCCCATTCCCCATTCTCCATTCCCCATTCCCCATTCTCCATTCTCCATTCCCCATTCCCCATTCTCCATTCTCCATTCCCCATTCCCCATTCCCCATTCCCCATTCTCCATTCCCCATTCCCCATTCTCCATTCCCCATTCCCCATTCTCCATTCCCCATTCTCCATTCCCCATTCCCCATTCTCCATTCCCCATTCCCCATTCTCCATTCTCCAGCTCTCCATTCGGTCTCCAGCCCCCCCATCTCCCCACTCCCCAGCCTAAGGGACACCCAACCCCTCCACAATAATAAAGCTTATGTGCTGTGTGACTGAACTAGTCCCTCTACTATAGTTTGTAAGCCTGTTAGGGCTTCTATCCAAGCCCTGATTCAATACTGTACTGCCAGCACACTAAACCTATAGTATATTAGCTTAGAGCAGAATATCTTGGCCATATACCACAAACACCAAACCTGATCCATTCTGTAAGTGACTTTCGCCTGTAAGGTCTCATAGTGATTTCACACTGTTTACTGTATAGGGTGGTAGGTATCCCAGCGGTTAGAGCATTGGGTTAGTAAGCGAAAGGTGGCTAGTTCGAATCCTTGAGCTGACGAGGTGAAAAATCTAGCGATGTACCCTTGAGCAAGGCACTTAACCCCGATTGCTCCAGGGTCACGGTTGATAATGGCAGACTCTGGCCGAGTCTCAGGGGGACTTAGGATATGCAAAAAACACATTTCCAATTCACATATGTGTATTAATACACACAAATGTAAGCACCTAACTATTATCACTACTATAATCTCAG
This sequence comes from Salmo trutta, assembly GCF_901001165.1. Lineage (NCBI taxonomy): Eukaryota > Metazoa > Chordata > Actinopteri > Salmoniformes > Salmonidae > Salmo > Salmo trutta. The sequence continues at coordinate 63,855,432 of NC_042959.1, forward strand.
TACTGTTATTGTAACCAAACCAGATGTTCTGCCAGGCTATACGTTAGCCTGCAGCAGGTTACATTACAGCTGAATGGCCTATTCAACTCCCTGTAGCTGCTGTAATCTTTAGAGTTTCTGCAGCTCTGATCATCACTGCTATGAATCACACAGTCAGTGAGTACACTATCAACTCCCAATTCAGACTCTATTTTCATCAAAGCCTTCGAGGTTTCTAGTTTTGCCTTACTCAACGCACATCAACCTGTAAGTGTCATTCAGCTGTCTCCACTCCTCTCCACTCCTCTCTCCGGTACTGTTCTCTTATTAAAACTGGGACGCTCCCATTCCTGAGGGTGTGTGGCTATTATTCAGTTTGAAAGTGGTATCAGCGCTCTATACTGCAATAATTCTCCCCAAGAAACAGCACTCTGTGGAAAGATAGGGAAAGTTGTGTGTGTGTGTGTGTGTGAGAGTAAGAGGGGTGTGTGTGTGTGTGTGTGTGTGTGTGTGTGTGTGTGTGTGTAGAAGTGGTGGGGTTTATGCTTGGAGAGTGCGGGCTGCATATTTGTGTGTGTGTGTGTGTAGGAGCAGTGTGTATGTGTGTGTAGCAGCAGTGTGTGTGTGTGTGTGTGTGTGTGTGTATGTAGAAGCAATGTGTGTGTGTGTGTGTGTGTGTGTGTGTGTGTGTGTGTGTGTGTGTGTGTGTGTGTGTGTGTGTAGAAGTGGTGGGGTTTGTGCTTGGAGAGTGTGGGCTGCATATTTGTGTGTGTGTGTGTGTAGGAGCAGTGTGTATGTGTGTGTAGGAGCAGTGTGTGTGTGTGTGTGTGTGTGTGTATGTAGAAGCAATGTGTGTGTGTGTGTGTGTGTGTAGGAGCGGTGTGTGTTTGTGTAGGAGCAGTGTGTGTGTGTGTGTAGGAGCAGTGTGTGTGTGTGTGTGTGTGTGTGTGTGTGTGTGTGTTGGAGTGGTGAGGGTTTATGCTTGCAGCGTGGGCTGCATGCTGCTAAAATCAAATCAGCCAGTAATATATTGGTCAGTTTGTGCTGTAATCAGAAACAGAGTCTGTCTGGCTGGAGGAAGTAGTGTTTATCCTAAGGAGAATCATTACAGTGTTATAAGTGACTCATGAGGACTGACTAACACTAGCAGCTGTGTTATGTCTGACCTGTTTGTTGGTCCTTTTGTACTCACCAACAATGCATTACTAAATGTTTGTTTGTGTGTGTCGGGTGGGTGGGTGTGGGTGGGGGGGTGGGTGTCGGATTGTGGGTGGGTGGGTGTGTGTCGGGTTGTGGGTGAGTGGGTGTGTGTCGGGTTGTGGGTGAGTGGGTGGGTGTGTGTCGGGTTGTGGGTGGGTGTGTCTCAGGTTGTGGGTGGGTAAGTGTGTGTGTCGGGTTGTGGGTGGGTGGGTGTGTCTCGGTTTGTGGGTGGGTAAGTGTGTGTGTGTGTCGGGTTGTGGGTGAGTGTGTGTCGGGTTGTGGCTGTGTCACAGTTTGAAGAGCGAGGAGAGGAGACACTAACGCTGACAGGCTTCTGTCTGTCTGTACTCAAAAGTCTGCGGCATGGATTAGCATACATATATATATGTATGCTAATCCATGACGCATATATATATATATTTACAGTGAGGGAAAAAAGTATTTGATCCCCTGCTGATTTTGTATGTTTGCCCACTGACAAAGAAATGATCAGTCTATAATTTTAATGGTAGGTTTATTTGAACAGTGAGAGACAGAATAACAACAACAAAAATCCAGAAAACACATGTCAAAAATGTTATAAATTGATTTGCATTTTAATGAGGGAAATAAGTATTTGACCCCCTCTCAATCAGAAAGATTTCTGGCTCCCAGGTGTCTTTTATACAGGCAACGAGCTGAGATTAGGAGCACACTCTTAAAGGGAGTGCTCCTAATCTCAGTTTGTTACCTGTATAAAAGACACCTGTCCACAGAAGCAATCAATCAATCAGATTCCAAACTCTCCACCATGGCCAAGACCAAAGAGCTCTCCAACGATGTCAGGGACACGATTGTAGACCTACACAAGGCTGGAATGGGCTATAAGACCATCGCCAAGCAGCTTGGTGAGAAGGTGACAACAGTTGGCGCGATTATTCGCAAAAGGAAGAAACACAAAAGAACTGAGATCTCCCTCGTGGAGTTGCAATGATCATGAGAAAGGTGAGGAATCAGCCCAGAACTACACTGGAGGGTCTTGTCAATGATCTCAAGGCAGCTGGGACCATAGTCACCAAGAAAACAATTGGTAACACACTACGCCGTGAAGGACTGAAATCCTGTAGCGCCCACAAGGTCCCCCTGCTCAAGAAAGCACATATACATGCCTGTCTGAAGTTTGCCAATGAACATCTGAATGATTCAGAGGACAACGGGGTGAAAGTGTTGTGGTCAGATGAGACCAAAATGGAGCTCTTTGGCATCAACTCAACTCGCCGTGTTTGGAGGAGGAGGAATGCTGGCTATGACCCCAAGAACACCATCCCCACCGTCAAACATGGAGGTGGAAACATTATGCTTTGGGGGTGTTTTTCTGCTAAGGGGACAGGACAACTTCACGCATCAAAGGGACGATGGACGGGGCCATGTACCGTCAAATCTTGGGTGAGAACCTCCTTCCCTCAGCCAGGGCATTGAAAATGGGTCGTGGATGGGTATTCCAGCATGACAATGACCCAAAACACACGGCCAAGGCAACAAAGGAGTGGCTCAAGAAGAAGCACATTAAGGTCCTGGAGGGGCCTAGCCAGTCTCCAGACCTTAATCCCATAGAAAATCTGTGGAGGGAGCTGAAGGTTCGAGTTGCCAAACGTCAGCCTCGAAACCTTAATGACTTGGAGAAGATCTGCGAAGAGGAGTGGGACAAAATCCCTCCTGAGATGTGTGCAAACCTGGTGGCCAACTACAAGAAACATCTGACCTCTGTGATTGCCAACAAGGGTTTTGCCACCAAGTACTAAGTCATGTTTTGCAGAGGGGTCAAATACTTATTTCCCTCATTAAAATGCAAATCATTTTATAAAATTTTTGACATGCGTTTTTCTGGATTTTTTTGTTGTTATTCTGTCTCTCACTGTTCAAATAAACCTACCATTAAAATGATATACTTTTTTCCCTCACTGTATATATTTATTTAGCTATTTTTCCCTCTATCTCACTCACTCTCTTTATTCCTTATTTATTCGTGGGAGTTTTAAGCGAATTAGTTGGAGTCCAAGGGAACACAATAATTGCATCCTGGGGGAAAGGAGGATGTCGAGGGAGAAGAGGAGGACACAGTGTTTAGTTAGAGGTCTGTTGGGTGGGTGGCAGACAGACAGACAGACAGACACACACACACACAGACACACAGACAGACACACAGATGTGTCAGAGATTTTTGTAGGTTTAACAATAGCAAGAGAGAGAGGTTGAGAGAGAGAGGTGAGAGATAGGCGAGAGAGAGATAGGAGAGAGAGAGTTAAGAGAGAGCAAGTGAGCGAGCGAGTGAGTGAGCGAGTGAGTGAGCGAGTGAGTGAGTGAGTGAGTGAGTGAGTGAGTGAGAAAGAGAAAGAGGTGGGAGAGAGACAGAGAGAGAATGGAAAAGACACAGATAGATGCAGATGAAAGAGAGTGATGTGAGAGGGTATTGGCAAAATGATGAACAGATTGAAAGATAGGAGGACAGAGGGAGGAATGAAATTGAATGAGAAAAAATATGAAGGTGATGAAAAAATCCTCTTCCTTGAGGGGGACTTTAGCACGACCAATCAATCATTGTATTAGTCTCAATCCTTACCTCATCTTTCCATGAATCTGATCTCAGACCCCCCTCTCCCTCTATCATGCCCTCCCTTCATCTGTCTATCTCTCTAACAAACACCATCTCTCATCTGTTCCATATCCTTTTCTCTACCTCTTCTACCTTCTTCTACCTTCTACCTTCTACCTTCTTCTACCTTCTACCTTCTACCTCTTCATCTGTCTATCTCTCTAACAAACACCATCTCTCATCTGTTCCATATCCTTTTCTCTACCTCTTCTCTAACAGTATACCTTATTGGTCTGTCCTTTCTGTCTTTCATTCTCTATCCCTTTCACTGTCTGTCCTATCTATGCTCTCATGACACTGCAGAACACTGGACATGCAGTTACACTTACACATCTGGAATGGGTCTTGATGCTTTTGTGTGTTGTCCACTAACTCACTCTGACTTCTGTTCGAGTGGCTATTATGTGGAGCTGTATGTACTGTTCTGTATCTACATGTATAAAGTGGACCTGGACTGTTCTGTACCTACATTTATAAAGTGGACCTGGACTGTTCTGTATCTACATTTATAAAGTGGACCTGGACTGTTCTGTATCTACATGTAAAAAGTGGACCTGGACTGTTCTGTACCTACATTTATAAAGTGGACCTGGACTGTTCTGTATCTACATTTATAAAGTGGACCTGGACTGTTCTGTATCTACATTTATAAAGTGGACCTGGACTGTTCTGTACCTACATTTATAAAGTGGACCTGGACCGTTCTGTATCTACATTTATAAAGTGGACCTGGACTGTTCTGTACCTACATTTATAAAGTGGACCTGGACTGTTCTGTATCTACATTTATAAAGTGGACCTGGACTGTTCTGTATCTACATTTATAAAGTGGACCTGGACTGTTCTGTACCTACATTTATAAAGTGGACCTGGACTGTTCTGTATCTACATTTATAAAGTGGACCTGGACTGTTCTGTACCTACATTTATAAAGTGGACCTGGACTGTTCTGTACCTACATTTATAAAGTGGAGCTGGACTGTTCTGTATCTACATTTATAAAGTGGACCTGGACTGTTCTGTACCTACATTTATAAAGTGGACCTGGACTGTTCTGTATCTACATTTATAAAGTGGAGCTGCACTGTTCTGTACCTACATTTATAAAGTGGACCTGGACTGTTCTGTACCTACATTTATAAAGTGGACCTGGACTGTTCTGTATCTACATTTATAAAGTGGACCTGGACTGTTCTGTACCTACATTTATAAAGTGGAGCTGGACTGTTCTGTACCTACATGTATAAAGTGGACCTGGACTGTTCTGTACCTACATTTATAAAGTGGACCTGGACTGTTCTGTACCTACATTTATAAAGTGGACCTGGACTGTTCTGTATCTACATTTATAAAGTGGACCTGGACTGTTCTGTACCTACATTTATAAAGTGGACCTGGACCGTTCTGTATCTACATTTATAAAGTGGACCTGGACTGTTCTGTACCTACATTTATAAAGTGGACCTGGACTGTTCTGTATCTACATTTATAAAGTGGACCTGGACTGTTCTGTATCTACATTTATAAAGTGGACCTGGACTGTTCTGTACCTACATTTATAAAGTGGACCTGGACTGTTCTGTACCTACATTTATAAAGTGGACCTGGACTGTTCTGTACCTACATTTATAAAGTGGAGCTGGACTGTTCTGTATCTACATTTATAAAGTGGACCTGGACTGTTCTGTACCTACATTTATAAAGTGGACCTGGACTGTTCTGTATCTACATTTATAAAGTGGAGCTGCACTGTTCTGTACCTACATTTATAAAGTGGACCTGGACTGTTCTGTACCTACATTTATAAAGTGGACCTGGACTGTTCTGTATCTACATTTATAAAGTGGACCTGGACTGTTCTGTACCTACATTTATAAAGTGGAGCTGGACTGTTCTGTACCTACATGTATAAAGTGGACCTGGACTGTTCTGTACCTACATTTATAAAGTGGACCTGGACTGTTCTGTATCTACATTTATAAAGTGGACCTGCACTGTTCTGTACCTACATTTATAAAGTGGACCTGGACTGTTCTGTACCTACATTTATAAAGTGGACCTGGACTGTTCTGTACCTACATTTATAAAGTGGACCTGAACTGTTCTGTACCTACATTTATAAAGTGGAGCTGGACTGTTCTGTACTGGACTGTTCTGTATCTACATTTATAAAGTGGACCTGCACTGTTCTGTATCTACATTTATAAAGTGGACCTGGACTGTTCTGTATCTACATTTATAAAGTGGACCTGCACTGTTCTGTACCCTACATTTATAAAGTGGACCTGGACTGTTCTGTATCTACATTTATAAAGTGGACCTGCACTGTTCTGTATCTACATTTATAAAGTGGAGCTGGACTGTTCTGTACCTACATTTATAAAGTGGACCTGCACTGTTCTGTACCTACATTTATAAAGTGGACCTGGACTGTTCTGTATCTACATGTATAAAGTGGACCTGGACTGTTCTGTATCTACATTTATAAAGTGGACCTGCACTGTTCTGTACCTACATGTATAAAGTGGACCTGCACTGTTCTGTACCTACATTTATAAAGTGGAGCTGGACTGTTCTGTACCTACCTTTATAAAGTGGAGCTGGACTGTTCTGTACCTACATTTATAAAGTGGACTTGGACTGTTCTGTATCTACATTTATAAAGTGGACCTGTACTGTTCTGTATCTACATGTATAAAGTGGAGCTGCACTGTTCTGTACCTACATTTATAAAGTGGACCTGGACTGTTCTGTACCTACATTTATAAAGTGGACCTGCACTGTTCTGTATCTACATTTATAAAGTGGACCTGGACTGTTCTGTACCTACATTTATAAAGTGGAGCTGGACTGTTCTGTACCTACATGTATAAAGTGGACCTGGACTGTTCTGTACCTACATTTATAAAGTGGAGCTGGACTGTTCTGTACCTACATTTATAAAGTGGACCTGGACTGTTCTGTACCTACATTTATAAAGTGGACCTGGACTGTTCTGTACCTACATGTATAAAGTGGACCTGGACTGTTCTGTACCTACATTTATAAAGTGGACCTGGACTGTTCTGTACCTACATTTATAAAGTGGAGCTGGACTGTTCTGTACCTACATGTATAAAGTGGACCTGGACTGTTCTGTACCAACATTTATAAAGTGGACCTGGACTGTTCTGTACCTACATTTATAAAGTGGAGCTGGACTGTTCTGTACCTACATTTATAAAGTGGAGCTGGACTGTTCTGTACTGGACTGTTCCACATTGTTAGTCATGTTGTGTGTGTGTGTGTGTGTGTGTGTGTGTGTGTGTGTGTGTGTGTGTGTGTGTGTGTGTGTGTGTGTGTGTCCCAATGAGGTCATTCAAGGGCACGTCTGTAAATGGTTTTTAATGATTTATTTTCCATTCTTTACCTTTCTCATTCTGTCTCAGTCTCTATCTTCTGTCTGAATAATTGTGTTATATCATAAAACATGCTATACAGTAGCCAGTATGTCTCTCTCCCTTCTTCCTCCCCCTGTTTCTATTTTAAATCAATGAAATGGCCTCTCTTTCCGTGTCCCCCTCTTCCTCTCTTTGTTGGTCCCTATCCCCGCCTCCCTCGCTCTCTGTGCCGAGGGTTTGTCTGTTTTCATAAAGCTAGCTCTGTCTTACTCTCTCTAGCTTTTAAAATGTCAACTGGGAACCATAGAGGGAGACAGTGCTGGTTAGTGACGCACACACTGACCCCCCTCCCCCTCCTACACACACACACACACACACACACACACACACACACACACACACACACACACACACACACACACACACACACACACACACACACACACATGCTGTGTGTAATAACTGGAAAGACATCCAATTTCTGCCTATTTGACATGCCATATGTGTCCTCTATGGTAATAAAGCACAGAACAATTCAGTTATCTCTTCCGTGCTGCGGACTGATCTTAAACACTTCTGGATAATATCACAACATAACAGACAGTTCTTTATAGGAACAATTTCGGTCTCTAATTCAACGTTTATCTTCCGTTTGGCTGTTGGAGGATGTGGAGATGGGAAGCGACTTGGTGATATTGTTTATTCTGGCATGTAATTTGTCAGAGTGGTGAAGCAAATGAGGAATGCTAATCGTGATTGTGGCAGAATTCACTTAACTAAAACCCCCATCCATCGCTTTTGTGTTTCATTAACCAGTTAAAATCTTTCCCAAAACGTCAAATCTAGACAAGTGTTAAATTTCACAGCTACTTGAGGACATCTTCCCAGAGTCTGCTGTGTCTTAATGGTTGCTCTCAATGTAAAGAGCTTTGTGATTGACATCTGTAAATAAAAAGCGCTCTTCAAATGTAATTTATTATTATTATTATTATTATTATTATATTATATTATTATGGAGATGATATGTAAATGTCTTAACACCCTTAATCTGCTGAGGAGGGAGAGGCTGGCTGTTTAGTAGCAGCTGTGTTCGTGGGGTTATAGAGAAATGAATGGACAGCTTTTTGTCTAAAGAGATTGAAGTAATTGAACAACAGTCACAGGAAGTAAGGGGGAAGATATAGAAAGGTGGGAAATAAACAAAAAAGGGAATGGTAAAAAATGGAGCTATACTGGGGAAATGGAGCTATACTGGGGAAATGGAGCTATACTGGGGAAATGGAGCTATACTGGGGAAATGGAGCTATACTGGGGAAATGGAGCTATACTGGGGAAATGGAGCTATACCGGGGAAATGGAGCTATACCGGGGAAATGGAGCTATACTGGGGAAATGGAGCTATACTGGGGAAATGGAGCTATACCGGGGAAATGGAGCTATACCGGGGAAATGGAGCTATACTGGGGAAATGGAGCTATACTGGGGAAATGGAGCTATACTGGGGAAATGGAGCTATACTGGGGAAATGGAGCTATACTGGGGAAATGGAGCTATACCGGGGAAATGGAGCTATACTGGGGAAATGGAGCTATACCGGGGAAATGGAGCTATACTGGGGAAATGAAGCTATACTGGGGAAATGGAGCTATACCGGGGAAATGGAGAGAAGAAATAAATGAAAAAAAAGAACTAAATGGAGAGAAGAAGGAGGAGAGAGGGGAGAGTGTTATTTATGGTGAGTGTTTTGAAATCCGCATTTTGGAATCAGGTGGGACCAAGAGGGGGAATGGGAGAATGATGGGGTGAGTGGCAGACAGAGGTAGGACTGGGCCATATGGCCTAAAAATGATATCTACATGTATTTTTCTTAATTATGGGCGATTCATGATATATATCTTAATGGGTTTTTTGTCTCTAAACAGGCTTTGTTGTACAATTAAAGGTCAAATACACTGCATTTCAAACAGTCAGCAATAATCTAATGAATTCACGCCTTGTGAAATTATACCTAGGCTAAATTTAAGCCTTCCACAACCATAAGACCCACTAATAATTGAATTATTTTGATATTTTTTGCAATAACCACTGATCTGGCTTTCAAGTCTGTCTATGAAAATCCCCTTTTTGTTACAAACATATAATTGCGTTTTATGCTTATTGTGCATTTATAAAACACAGACTAGACAGCTAGTATAACAGTCTTTGGCTAAAATGCTGCTAGCGGTATGTTCATTGATACTCCTGTTTCAGTAGTGTCTGCTCTGCCCCCAATTTGAGGAGGATATAGTTAGAAAAGTTAACTTCTCTATTCCAGTAAATAATGTCTCAATGTGTTTCAGTCTCCATATGACCCATTCTGTTGGACCAAACCTCAAATGCAAATAGCGAGTTGAAACCGCTTGTCAGAGAGGAAGTGATCTCTCATCTTTGTTGTTATGAGTAGCAGGGGGAGTGGCTTGGTGTGTGGAGGAGGGGCTTGGTGTGTGGGGGAGGGGCTGGGCGTGTAGGGGGAGGGGCTTGGTGTGTGTGTGTGTGTAAATAGAAGTTGCACAGTTTCAGCAGAAGAAGCAAAGGAGATGAGACCAAAAAGACAACATGAGAATAAGCGGACATAAGCGCTCATAAAAAATCTTGAAATCTTGATTCTTGCAATACAGGTATTTGGAATACCGTGTTTAAACATTAATTCAAATTAATTTGATATATCACCCAGCCCTAGACGGAGGTCTGAAAATGGACAGGCACAGAGCGAGAGAAAGAATGAGAGAGGAAAAGAGGGAGGGAGGGGTTGACAGGAGGAGGGATTGGGAGTCTAGCTGTGGGGGTGAACAGCTAGAAGCCAGGGGGTGAGAACGGGTGAAAACGGTTGAGGACTGAAGAGAAAGCATGCTGGACAGGGTCACACCAGTCCCTCTGTTGTCAAAGTCAAATGCCGCTGGTCGCTCTGACAACATGCAAATGAGATGCAGATGAGCGGAACCTTGGGAGGAGGGCTGGTTGTCAGGGTGACGTTGTCATGGCGACCCCCAGTGATGCGAAACGGAAGAACACAAGTGGAGCGGAGGGGTGGAGAGCGAGGGAGATGGAAAGAGTGATATTAGAAAAAGGGATGAAGGAGGACGAGCGATGGGACGATGAGGATGGTGAATGATATAATGGACCATAGACTTTGACAGAGATACAACAGTGTGTAGGTTGATAGTAGAAGAAGGGAAAGTGAGGGAAGGAGGTAGCAACAAAACAACATGACAGAACGATAAGGCAGTGACTAGCGAGGGTTGTTTTATACCTAAATGATTGACAGACTGAGGAGAGAGATTATAGAATGGAAAACAAGAAGGAACATAGGAATGTTTGTGGGAGGATGGCGTGGTGATAGAGAGAGAGAGAGAGAGAGAGAGATGTTTATCATGATGCTTGGATGGGTCTCAAAGGAACATGGAGGGTCGAAGGGGTGTGTGTGTGTAGATCAGCCACTTCCATCAAATATTTCTTTTTTGCTCCTCTCTGTCCTTTACCCCTCTATTCTCCTCAATTTAGCATCCCCCTCTCCGTTCTTCTACTCTTGAGCTCCATGACCTTCCGTCATCCCTTTCTCCATCTTTCACGCCAGCTTTATTCTCTTTCTCATTCTGTGAGTGAGTAGAGGAGGGATGGGAGGGGAGGGGATAACAGGAGGAGAAAGTGGAAAGAGAGAGGGAGCAGGTTAAATGAGATGGAGAGAAGAGAGCGCTGAATCAATGAGAGAGAGAGAGAGGAGGGATGAAGGAAAGAGTAGACAGAAGGGAGAAAAAGATGGATAGTGAGAGATGACGAAGGAGTGGAAAGTGAAGCAGAGGGAGATAAATGAGAAAGATGAGAAGGTACACAGAGGTAGAGTGAGAAGAAGAAACTGAACAGGAGGAAGTGAGATGAGAGGAGAGAGAGAAGAAACTGAACAGGAGGAAGTGAGATGAGAGGAGAGAGAGAAGAAACTGAACAGGAGGAAGTGAGATGAGAGGAGAGAGAGAAGAAACTGAACAGGAGGAAGTGAGATGAGAGGAGAGAGAGAAGAAACTGAACAGGAGGAAGTGAGATGAGAGGAGAGAGAGAAGAAACTGAACAGGAGGAAGTGAGATGAGAAGAAACTGAACAGGAGGAAGTGAGATGAGAGGAGAGAGAGAAGAAACTGAACAGGAGGAAGTGAGATGAGAGGAGAGAGAGAAGAAACTGAACAGGAGGAAGTGAGATGAGAGGAGAGAGAGAAGAAACTGAACAGGAGGAAGTGAGATGAGAGGAGAGAGAGAAGAAACTGAACAGGAGGAAGTGAGATGAGAGGAGAGAGAGAAGAAACTGAACAGGAGGAAGTGAGATGAGAAGAAACTGAACAGGAGGAAGTGAGATGAGAGGAGAGAGAGAAGAAACTGAACAGGAGGAAGTGAGATGAGAGAGAAGAAGAAACTGAACAGGAGGAAGTGAGATGAGAGGAGAGAGAGAAGAAACTGAACAGGAGGAAGTGAGATGAGAGAGAAGAAGAAGGAAGTTAGATGAGAGGAGAGAGAGAGAGAGAGAGAGAGAGAGAAAGATGAGGTAGGGGAGCAGTGGTGCTGTGCGGGGCTGTGGAGCGAGAGAGAGGCTAGCGGTGGTCCCTGTTTTACAAATTGCAGTTTGAGACAAGAGAAGAGAGGGATGAGTAGAGGAGTGCGGCCAGCTCTAGATTGCTCACAGCGAGAAATGTTCTCTAGCCACTCCAAACGCATCATCAAACACACACTCGACACACTTCAAAACTATCAGACACACATGCACACACTCTTATCTTGGTTCCAGTGTAATAACTGTAGGTGAAGGCATCATAAAATATCCATCTCTAGAGCCATCTCATCCCCACCTGCTGTCTCCTCTTTATCAGGCCTCAGCCTCAAACACACTATAACGATCACCATCACCCCTATAACAAACATCAGAACACCATTACCCCACCTCCAATCTATAACAGACATCAGAACACCATTACCCCACCTCCACTCTATAACAGACATCAGAACACCATTACCCCACCTCCACTCTATAACAGACATCAGAACACCATTACCCCACCTCCACTCTATAACAGACATCAGAACACCATTACCCCACCTCCACTCTATAACAGAGATCAGAACACCATTACCCCACCTCCACTCTATAACAGACATCAGAACACCATTACCCCACCTCCACTCTATAACAGACATCAGAACACCATTACCCCACCTCCACCCTACAACAGACATCAGAACACCATTACCCCACCTCCACTCTATAACAGACATCAGAACACCATTATCCCATCTCCACTCTATAACAGACATCAGAACACCATTACCCCACCTCCACTCTATAACAGACATCAGAACACCATTACCCCACCTCCACTCTATAACAGACATTGGGTATAAACAAAAACCACTACCTCTGCCCTCACCCCAGAACAGGCATTTAGGAATAAACTAAATGCAATCCTACATTTTTAAGGCATGGCCTGTTTTAAAGCATGGATTTGACAAGCCCTCTATACCTGTACTACCCTCATATGACTGACACTGAAATAGGGTGCCATTCTTTTCCAGTTATTATGGGTATGACAGTTATTATGGCACCAAAAGCAATACCTTTATTCCTCCCTAGTTACTTATTGGCTGTGGTCTTTAGCTGGTAAATAGGCTTTTTGTTGCTTCCTCTTTTAGCCTCCTAAAAGCCCAGGACAGTGTGTGAAAGCTATGTGCTAATGGGCTAGGCCTTGAGAGATGGAGAATGTGTGAACTGCATGCTATAGTACTGCTGCTGCCAATGTTATTATTAGTCAAGCAGCCATTAGCGGAATTAACTGCAATTACACCTCCCTGCCTGAGGGGTCAGGGGGGGCACTGTACTCATTAGGCTGCTATTGTCCTGCGCTGTTCCCAACACTGCAGAAAGACAATAATGAGGAGGGGGAGCCAGACAATAGAGGGAGAAAAACATCGGGGGAAAAACAACATCTTTTGTCTGCAGTTATTTCACTCTGTACAATGACATTATTGTTTGTTCAGAAGGGGGAGAGGAGAGAACGAGAGAGGAGAGAGAAAGAGAGGAGAGAGAGAGCGATGGGAAGACAGGCGACAGAAGACAGACGTTCCATGGGCTTAAATGGCAAATAATCAACACAGACAGAAAGAGGGAGAGAGGGATGGAGAGAAAGGAGGGAGAGTGGGCAGTAATTATGAGATTGGGGCATGTGAAGAATGTGTGGATTCCAGGTGCTCGGCGTGGTGTGTGTTCAACATTGTGCTTGAACAATACTCCCATTCCACAATGACATCAGTGGCCATAGAATATATATATTTTTTTAAATTGCAGAAAATGTTGGTCTTTATGATGTGTGTTCAGAAAGCTCCCTCTCAGCAACACACACCGCCCACCTACACACACAATCGCTCTCACACACACCACTTACACAAACACGACACACACTCACACACACAAACACACACACACACACACGTATGTTCTCTGTCTGTCCCTTTGTCTCTGTGGATTGTGAATAGACAATAACTAATCGTTGTGACACCAAAAGTTGACACATAATCCTCTCCCACTGGGCCTCCTCTAAATGGATGGCCCTCAACAAAATGAATCCTCTCCCACTGGGCCTCCTCTAAATGGATGGCCCTCAACAAAATGAATCCTCTCCCACTGGGCCTCCTCTAAATGGATGGCCCTCAACAAAATGAATCCTCTCCCACTGGGCCTCCTCTAAATGGATGGCCCTCAACAAAATGAATCCTCTCCCACTGGGCCTCCTCTAAATGGATGGCCCTCAACAAAATGAATCCTCTCCCACTGGGCCTCCTTTCTAAATGGATGGCCCTCAACAAAATGAATCCTCTCCCACTGGGCCTCCTTTCTAAATGGATGGCCCTCAACAAAATGAATCCTCTCCCACTGGGCCTCCTTTCTAAATGGATGGCCCTCAACGAAATGAATCCTCTCCCACTGGGCCTCCTTTCTAAATGGATGGCCCTCAACGAAATGAATCCTCTCCCACTGGGCCTCCTTTCTAAATGGATGGCCCTCAACGAAATGAATCCTCTCCCACTGGGCCTCCTTTCTAAGTGGATGGCCCTCAACAAAATGAATCCTCTCCCACTGGGCCTCCTCTAAATGGATGGCCCTCAACAAAATGAATCCTCTCCCACTGGGCCTCCTCTAAATGGATGGCCCTCAATAAAATGAATCCTCTCCATCACAAAAGTCTACATGCTCCTCCCTCGTCTCTCTTCCCCCTCTCCCCTCCTTTACCTCAATCTGTGGCACTCCACACCCTCTCTCTATCTCTCTGTCTGCCTCTCCATTCCTCTCTCCCTCCCCATCTCCTTTCTCAGTCCCATTCAGATCTCGCTGAGCCTGATGATTCCATTGTTGCCAAACCACTTCTCACAGAGCTAAAAGTAATGGGAATTAATGACGTCTCAGGCCCAAACAGCTTTCAATGGTCTACTCCTCCTCATCTCACGTTCTCTCCATTTCTCTCCTTCCCCCAGAGGGCTCCAGATAAGGGATATATTTCCATGACTCTGTCTCTACCTCTCTTCCTCTAATTGCCCTGGCTATCCCCTCTTTCTTACCCTCTCTGTTGATGTCATTCTCTTTCTTTCTCTCAATCTCCCAATCTCTGTCTATCCCTACTTCTGTCGACTTCTCTATGTCTCTCTCTGGTTCACCCTCCTCCCTTCTCTCTCTACCGTTTTATCTGTCGCTCCTCTCTCCCTCTCTCTTCCTCTCTCTTCCTCTCTCTTCCTCTCTCTTCCTCTCTCTTCCTCTCTCCCTCCCTCCCTCCCTCCCTGACAGCAGGGATCTCTAGTCTCTGTTAGTGTATGGGGTGTCATAGTGAAGCTGCATGAGACTTCATGATGTCTTAGGCACTGTGGGACTCAGGGACTTTCACACACACACTCTCTCTCACACACAGACTCTCCCACACACACACACAAACATGGACACACGCACACACACACACTCCCCAGACCTCTCTCTGTGTGTCAGTGTGTTAGATCAGAGCCAGCAGAAACTACAGGGGTCGGCTCATATGGGCCTCTTTAGGCCTGAGGGAGAAGCCTATCAGGAGAGATGATGATGTTGTGTGTGTGGGTGTGGGTGTGTGTGTGGGTGTGGGTGTGTGTGTGTGTGTGTCTGTGTGTGGGTGTGTGTGTGGGTGTGTGTGAGTGGCAGAGAATACAAGTTAGATAGAGACCAATTATAAACAGATAAAATGATACAGAGATAGAGAGTCGATACTGACTCAGCATACCATTACTATGACTATACTATTGTATAAGTGCCAGTGCAGAGGGTGTGGTCTGGGTGTGGTCTGGGTGTGGTAGTGGGTGTGATAGTGGGTGTGTGTATGCCTCAAGCTCAGTTTATATTATTTGTTTGCGTGTGTGATCACATTTCTCTGTGTGTCTGTGTCTCTCATTGTGTGTGTGTGTCTCTCATTGTGTGTGTGTGTGTGTGTGTGTGTGTGCGTGCGTGCGTGTGTGATCACATTTCTGTGTGTCTGTGTCTCTCTTTGTGTGTGCGTGTGTCTCTCATTGTGTGTGTGTGTGTGTGTGTGTGTGTGTTATCAGTGTCCTCCCAGCACCTGCTATGCTCCTCCCTCCTCCTGTCCTCTCTCTGAACTCTGGCCCAACGCTCACCGCAATCACTACAGGACACAGCCAACATACTAATGACGAAGGGAGAGAGGGAGAAGAGAGAGATGGTGACGGAGAGACGCAGATAGAGGGTGTGAGATGGGGACGGAGAGAGAGATAAAGGGTGTCTATGATAGAAAGTGTGTGACAGTGTTAGAGATGAGAAGAAGAGAAAGATAGAGGGGAGGGGGAGCAAGGTGAAGGAGAGAGCAGGATAGAGAGGTAGAGAGGAGGATGAGAGAGTCAGAGAGGGAAAGACTGAGACAGTGTGACGGAGGGGGAAGGGAGAGCAGGAGAGAGAGGTTGAGAGGAGGATGAGAGAGTCAGAGAGGGAAAGCCTGACAGTGTGACGGAGGGGGAAGGGAGAGCAGGAGAGAGAGGTTGAGAGGAGGATGAGAGAGTCAGAGAGGGAAAGACTGAGACAGTGTGATGAGGGGGGAAGGGAGAGCAGGAGAGAGAGGTTGAGAGGAGGATGAGAGAGTCAGAGAGGGAAAGACTGAGACAGTGTGACGAGGGGGGAAGGGAGAGCAGGAGAGAGATATGGAGATGGAGGGAGAGTCAAGGAAAGCAAAGGAAGGAGGGGAAGGGGTGAAGGGAGGGAGGAAGGGAGGAAGGGGGGTAGCAAAGTGATGAGGCGAAAAAAGCAGAGCACACCAGGGAGAAATCTAAATGATGGAGAAGACAGCTGAGGCACAGGAATAGACATGGATAGATAGGAGAGAGGGGGGGAGAAAGAGGGGAGAGAGAGAGAGAAAGAAAGAGAGAAAAAATGAAGGAATGATGGAAAGGTGAGAGAGTGAGGGAAAGAGAGGCAAAGAGAACTAATGGAGGGAGAGAAAGAGAAGGAAAAGCAGAGCGAGAGAGAACGTGAAGGATAGAGATACTGACATTTTCAGTGTTTGACCATATCTGCAGCCCATGCTCCCGGTCCCTCACCCCTACCTTTTATTCACAGTGGTATCCCCCAGGGGAGTGGCTCACCTGATTGGCTGCCATTCAGGACGTGAGGCAGGGGTCTAGAGGTGAGGGTGTCTGCTGATAGGTTGCTAGGCGATGGATGTGTGGAGAGTTGGCTGCAGAAAAAGGGTTAGAAGGATATTTGTGTATGTTTGTGTGTCTGCGTGTTTGTAAGTGCTTGTGTTAGTGTGTGTGTGTGCACAGATTTGTATTTGTAGCGAAGTGTGTATGACAATGCCTGGGGGTGTGAGGATGTGAGTGATGGGAGGTGCCCAGCTGAGCAGTGTGGTGTGTGTGTGTGTGTGATTGGCTAACACAGGTAGAGGTGTGTAATCACTATCATTACCTCCCCTCAGAGGAATCTGCTATACTTTAGACTAAAGGGAAATGATAGGAACCATCCCACCACATCCTCAACACCCCAACAATGAGTCAGAATGACAGGGTTTGTGTGTACTGTGTGTTCACTGTGTTTTTCTCAGCATGTGAGGGCATTGATGAGAGGCTTATTACTTACGTAGGTACTTACATTTGTCCTATTTCACACACGTACAAGTGTGTATTATATGCATGTGAATTGGAAATGTTTTTTTTTTGCATATCCCCTGAGACCTAGTAAAACTGACTATCCTACCGATCCTTGACTTCGGCGATGTCATTTACAAAATAGCCTCCAACACTCTACTCAGCAAATTGGATGCAGTCTATCACAGTGCCATCCGTTTTGTCACCAAAGCCTCATATACTACCCACCACTGCGACCTGTATGCTCTCGTTGGCTGGCTCTCGCTTCATATCCGTCGCCAAACCCACTGGCTCCAGGTCATCTATAAGTCATTGCTAGGTAAAGCCCCGCCTTATCTCAGCTCACTGGTCACCATAGCAGCACCCACCCATAGCATGCGCTCCAGCAGGTATATTTCACTGGTCACCCCCAAAGCCAATTCCTCCTTCGGCCGCCTTTCCTTCCAGTTCTCTGCTGCCAATGACTGGAACGAACTGCAAAAATCACTAAAGCTGGAGACCCATATCTCCTTCACTAGCTTAAAGCACCAGCTGTCAGAGCAGCTCACAGATCTCTGCACCTGTACATAGCCCATCTGTAAATAGCCCATCCAACTACCTCATCACCATATTGTTATTTATTTTATTTATTTTGCTCCTTTGCACCCCAGTATCTCTACTTGCACACTCATCTTCTGCACATCTATCACCCCAGTGTTTAATTTGCCATACTGTAATAATTTCGCCACTATGGCTTATTTATTGCCTCCCCCCCTTATCCTACCTCATTTGCACACACTGTATATAGACTTTCTCTATTGTATTATTGACTGTATGTTTGTTTATTCCATGTGTAACTCTGTGTTGTTGTATGTGTTCAACTGCTTTGCTTTATCTTGGCCAGGTCGCAGTTGTAAATGAGAACTTGTTCTCAACTAGCCTACCTGGTTAAATAAAAAATAAAAAATGAAAGACGCCCTCAGAGAGTGTGGTCACGGCCAGGCATCAGCTGTTATTGACAGAGACCCTGGAGCAGCTAGGGGTAAGTGCCTTGCTCAAGGGCACATCGGAAGATGTTTTACCTAGCCGGCTGAGGGATTCAAACCAGCAACCTTTCAGTTACTGGCCCAATGCTCTAACCGCTAGGCTACCTGCCGTCAGTAGGTAAATATAGCAGTGTTTTTCTCACTATTAATGAATCCAAACAGCCTAAGGCAGATGGATAAAACCGCCTAAGGCAGATGGAGAAAACATCCTAAGGCAGATGGATAAAACAGCTTAAGGCAGATGGAGAGGGAGAAAAAAGCAAGCAGGAGATAGATCAGATTGTTGCAGGCAGCTGTAGATACCTTGTGTTATTTTGTAGTGAAATATGTGGCAGTATTTTTGAGTGGTCGTGTGGGAGGTAGGGTCACCTTGGTGGGAGAAGGGCCCCTGGAATGATGCCTCTGTATGGAGCGTTAAGAGGAGGGGAGTGGACACAGAGTTGGATGGCCATGAAAAGACAAAGCGAGGGATGAGAAGAGGCGAGAGACGTGACAAAGAGAGTGGTGACAGATTGTCATTAGGAAGGACAATCTGTCTTTCTCTATGGTGAATTTTATAATCCATAATCCCTGCACTCACACACACAAACATACAGACTTACTCAGTGCCACTAGGATGTAAAGATTGTGAGTAATTGAGCTGACATACTTACAGTATATTAACTTCAGTATATTAAAATGAACACTGCTTTAATACGGAGAATGAGAGAGAGAGAGTGGGATAGAGAGCGAGAGAGGGAGAGAAAGTGAGTAATAAGAATGAATGAGGAAGGGGGAGAAAGAGAGTGAGTACGAGAGAGAGAGGTAGAGAGAGTGAAGGGAAGAGTGAGTGAGATCGAGAGTAATAAGAATGAATGAGGAAGGAGAGGAGGAGTGATGGAGAGAGAGACAATGAGGGAGAGCAACAGAGAGAGTGAGATTGACAGTGGAAGGGGTAATGTGAGATTGACAGTGGAAGGGGTAATGTGAGATTGACAGAAGAAGGGGTAATGTGAGATTGACAGAAGAAGGGGTAATGTGAGATTGACAGTGGAAGGGGTAATGTGAGATTGACAGTGGAAGGGGTAATGTGAGATTGACAGTGGAAGGGGTAATGTGAGATTGACAGAAGAAGGGGTAATGTGAGATTGACAGTGGAAGGGGTAATGTGAGATTGACAGAAGAAGGGGTAATGTGAGATTGACAGAAGAAGGGGTAATGTGAGATTGACAGAAGAAGGGGTAATGTGAGATTGACAGAAGAAGGGGTAATGTGAGATTGACAGTGGAAGGGGTAATGTGAGATTGACAGAAGAAGGGGTAATGTGAAGTTGGCAGAAGAAGGGGTAATGTGAGATTGACAGTGGAAGGGGTAATGTGAGATTGACAGAAGAAGGGGTAATGTGAGATTGACAGTGGAAGGGGTAATGTGAAGTTGACAGTGGAAGGGGTAATGTGAGATTGACAGAAGAAGGGGTAATGTGAGATTGACAGAAGAAGGGGTAATGTGAGATTGACAGTGGAAGGGGTAATGTGAGATTGACAGAAGAAGGGGTAATGTGAGATTGACAGAAGAAGGGGTAATGTGAGATTGACAGAAGAAGGGGTAATGTGAGATTGACAGAAGAAGGGGTAATGTGAGATTGACAGTGGAAGGGGTAATGTGAGATTGACAGTGGAAGGGGTAATGTGAGATTGACAGTGGAAGGGGTAATGTGAGATTGTCAGAAGAAGGGCTAATGTGAGATTGACAGAAGAAGGGGTAATGTGAGATTGACAGAAGAAGGGGTAATGTGAGATTGACAGAAGAAGGGCTAATGTGAGATTGACAGTGGAAGGGGTAATGTGAGATTGACAGAAGAAGGGGTAATGTGAGATTGACAGAAGAAGGGGTAATGTGAGATTGACAGAAGAAGGGCTAATGTGAGATTGACAGTGGAAGGGGTAATGTGAGATTGACAGAAGAAGGGGTAATGTGAGATTGACAGAAGAAGGGGTAATGTGAGATTGACAGAAGGGGTAATGTGAGATTGACAGAAGAAGGGGTAATGTGAGATTGACAGTGGAAGGGGTAATGTGAGATTGACAGAAGAAGGGGTAATGTGAGATTGACAGAAGAAGGGGTAATGTGAGATTGACAGTGGAAGGGGTAATGTGAGATTGACAGAAGAAGGGGTAATGTGAGATTGACAGAAGAAGGGGTAATGTGAGATTGACAGAAGAAGGGGTAATGTGAGATTGACAGAAGAAGGGGTAATGTGAGATTGACAGAAGAAGGGGTAATGTGAGATTGACAGTGGAAGGGGTAATGTGAGATTGACAGTGGAAGGGGTAATGTGAGATTGACAGTGGAAGGGGTAATGTGAGATTGACAGAAGAAGGGGTAATGTGAGATTGACAGAAGAAGGGGTAATGTGAGATTGACAGAAGAAGGGGTAATGTGAGATTGACAGAAGAAGGGCTAATGTGAGATTGACAGAAGAAGGGGTAATGTGAGATTGACAGAAGAAGGGGTAATGTGAGATTGACAGAAGAAGGGGTAATGTGAGATTGACAGA
Organism: Salmo trutta; assembly: GCF_901001165.1. NCBI lineage: Eukaryota > Metazoa > Chordata > Actinopteri > Salmoniformes > Salmonidae > Salmo > Salmo trutta. Next base: position 63,876,362 of record NC_042959.1, read on the forward strand.
AGAAGGGGTAATGTGAGATTGACAGTGGAAGGGGTAATGTGAGATTGACAGAAGAAGGGGTAATGTGAGATTGACAGAAGAAGGGGTAATGTGAGATTGACAGAAGAAGGGTAATGTGAGATTGACAGAAGAAGGGGTAATGTGAGATTGACAGTGAAGAAGGGGTAATGTGAGATTGACAGAGGAAGGGGTAATGTGAGATTGACAGAAGAAGGGGTAATGTGAGATTGACAGAAGAAGGGGTAATGTGAGATTGACAGAAGAAGGGGTAATGTGAGATTGACAGAAGAAGGGGTAATGTGAGATTGACAGAAGAAGGGGTAATGTGAGATTGACAGAAGAAGGGGTAATGTGAGATTGACAGTGGAAGGGGTAATGTGAGATTGACAGTGGAAGGGGTAATGTGAGATTGACAGTTGAAGGGGTAATGTGAGATTGACAGAAGAAGGGTAATGTGAGATTGACAGAAGAAGGGGTAATGTGAGATTGACAGAAGAAGGGGTAATGTGAGATTGACAGAAGAAGGGGTAATGTGAGATTGACAGTGGAAGGGGTAATGTGAGATTGACAGAAGAAGGGGTAATGTGAGATTGACAGAAGAAGGGGTAATGTGATACGAAAGCGGCATAGAAAATCAAAGAAAAATTAAGTGGATTTGCATATTTCTATGAACTCTGCTAGTAGGCCTTTCTAATGATTTCATCTCAATCACAGTTTCCTCATTTCAGCCCTCTGCCTTTTCAGCCTGCTCACCCTTTCCTCTACTAAACAGGCCTCACTACTCTGTCAGCCTGCTCACCCTTTCCTCTACTAAACAGGCCTCACTACTCTGTCAGCCTGCTCACCCTTTCCTCTACTAAACAGGCCTCACTACTCTGTCAGCCTGCTCACCCTTTCCTCTACTAACCAGGCCTCACTACTCTGTCAGCCTGCTCACCCTTTCCTCTACTAACCAGGCCTCACTACTCTGTCAGCCTGCTCACCCTTTCCTCTACTAACCAGGCCTCACTACTCTGTCAGCCTGCTCACCCTTTCCTCTACTAAACAGGCTTCACTACTCTGTCAGCCTGCTCACCCTTTCCTCTACTAAACAGGCCTCACTACTCTGTAAGCCTGCTCACCCTTTCCTGTACTAAACAGGCCTCACTACTCTGTCAGCCTGCTCACCCTTTCCTGTACTAACCAGGCCTCACTACTCTGTCAGCCTGCTCACCCTTTCCTGTACTAACCAGGCCTCACTACTCTGTCAGCCTGCTCACCCTTTCCTCTACAAAACAGGCCTCACTACTCTGTCAGCCTGCTCACCCTTTCCTCTACTAAACAGGCTTCACTACTCTGTCAGCCTGCTCACCCTTTCCTGTACTAACCAGGCCTCACTACTCTGTCAGCCTGCTCACCCTTTCCTCTACTAAACAGGCTTCACTACTCTGTCAGCCTGCTCACCCTTTCCTCTACTAAACAGGCTTCACTACTCTGTCAGCCTGCTCACCCTTTCCTGTACTAACCAGGCCTCACTACTCTGTCAGCCTGCTCACCCTTTCCTCTACTTAACAGGCCTCACTACTCTGTCAGCCTGCTCACCCTTTCCTGTACTAAACAGGCCTCACTACTCTGTCAGCCTGCTCACCCTTTCCTCTATTAAACAGGCTTCACTACTCTGTCAGCCTGCTCACCCTTTCCTGTACTAACCAGGCCTCACTACTCTGTCAGCCTGCTCACCCTTTCCTCTATTAAACAGGCTTCACTACTCTGTCAGCCTGCTCACCCTTTCCTGTACTAACCAGGCCTCACTACTCTGTCAGCCTGCTCACCCTTTCCTGTACTAAACAGGCCTCACTACTCTGTCAGCCTTGGGAAGCTTTCCCTTTATCTCCATCCCTCTTAACATATTCCCTACTTTTCTCTCTCTTTCATCGCTCTGCTTCCTTCTCTTCTGTTTCACATTACTGCTTCTGTCATACACACTCATCTCTCTCTCCTCTGTCATTATCATACACACTCCTCTCTCTCCTCTGTCATTATCATACACACTCCTCTCTCTCCTCTGTCATTATCATCCACACTCATCTCTCTCCTCTGTCATTATCATACACACTCCTCTCTCTTTCCTCTGTCATTATCATTCACACTCATCTCTCTCTCTCTGTCATTATCATACACACTCCTCTCTCTCCTCTGTCATTATCATACACACTCCTCTCTCTCCTCTGTCATTATCATTCACACTCATCTCTCTCTCTCTGTCATTATCATACACACTCCTCTCTCTCCTCTGTCATTATCATACACACTCCTCTCTCTTTCCTCTGTCATTATCATTCACACTCATCTCTCTCCTCTGTCATTATCATACACACTCCTGTCTCCTCTGTCATTATCATACACACTCCTCACTCTCCTCTGTCATTATCATTCACACTCATCTCTCTCCTCTGTCATTATCATACACACTCCTGTCTCCTCTGTCATTATCATACACACTCCTCACTCTCCTCTGTCATTATCATACACACTCCTGTCTCCTCTGTCATTATCATACACACTCCTCACTCTCCTCTGTCATTATCATACACATTCATCTCTCTCTCCTCTGTCATTATCATACACACTTCTCTCTCTCCTCTGTCATTATCATACACACTCATCTCTCTCTTTCTGTCATTATCATACACACTCCTCTCTCTGTGTCATTATCATACACACTTCTCTCTCCTCTGTCATTATCATACACACTTCTCTCTCTCCTCTGTCATTATCATACACACTCATCTCTCTCTTTCTGTCATTATCATACACACTCCTCTCTCTGTGTCATTATTATACACAGTCCTCTCTCTCCTCTGTCATTATCATACACACTCCTCTCTCTCCTCTGTCATTATCATACACACTCATCTCTCTCTTCTGTCATTATCATACACACTCCTCTCTCTGTCATTATCATACACAGTCCTCTCTCTCCTCTGTCATTATCATACACAGTCCTCTCTCTCCTCTGTCATTATCATACACACTCCTCTCTCTCCTCTGTCATTATCATACACACTCCTCTCTCCTCTGTCATTATCATTCACACTCATCTCTCTCCTCTGTCATTATCATACACACTCCTCTCTCTTTCCTCTGTCATTATCATTCACACTCATCTCTCTCTCTGTCATTATCATACACACTCCTCTCTCTCCTCTGTCATTATCATACACACTCCTCTCTCTCCTCTGTCATTATCATACACACTCCTCTCTCTCCTCTGTCATTATCATTCACACTCATCTCTCTCCTCTGTCATTATCATACACACTCCTCTCTCCTCTGTCATTATCATACACACTCCTCACTCTCCTCTGTCATTATCATACACATTCATCTCTCTCTCCTCTGTCATTATCATACACACTCCTCTCTCTCCTCTGTCATTATCATACACACTTCTCTCTCTCCTCTGTCATTATCATACACACTCATCTCTCTCTTCTGTCATTATCATACACACTCCTATCTCTCTGTCATTATCATACACAGTCCTCTCTCTCCTCTGTCATTATCATACACACTCCTCTCTCTCCTCTGTCATTATCATACACACTCCTCTCTCTCCTCTGTCATTATCATTCACACTCATCTCTCTCCTCTGTCATTATCATACACAGTCCTCTCTCTTTCCTCTGTCATTATCATTCACACTCATCTCTCTCTCTCTGTCATTATCATACACACTCCTCTCTCTTTCCTCTGTCATTATCATTCACACTCATCTCTCTCTCGCTGTCATTGTCATACACACTTCTCTCTCCTCTGTCATTATCATACACACTCCTCTCTCTCATCTGTCATTATCATTCACACTCATCTCTCTCTCTCTGTCATTATCATACACACTCCTCTCTCTCCTCTGTCATTATCATACACACTCCTCTCTCTCCTCTGTCATTATCATACACACTCCTCTCTCTCCTCTGTCATTATCATTCACACTTCTCTCTCCTCTGTCATTATCATACACACTCATCTCTCTCCTCTGTCATTATCATACACACTTCTCTCTCTCCTCTGTCATTATCATACACACTCATCTCTCTCTTCTGTCATTATCATACACACTCCTCTCTCTGTCATGATCATACACACTCCTCTCTCTCCTCTGTCATTATCATACACACTTATCTCTCTCTTCTGTCATTATCATACACACTCCTCTCTCTCCTCTGTCATTATCATACACACTCATCTCTCTCTTCTGTCATTATCATTCACACTCCTGTATGTGTCCATGGTGTGTGTGTCCATGGTGTGTGTGTCCATGGTGTATGTGTCCATGGTGTGTGTGTGTGTGTGTGTGTGTGTGTGTGTGTGTGTGTGTGTGTGTGTGTGTGTGTGTGTGTATATATATGCATACTGTATATGCATACTGTTAACCTTCCCGCATTGGTATGTCACAGCTATAAGGCCAGTAAGGCCAAATTAACCTCTATACCTCACATAGTCTCTCTCTTTCTCTCTCTTCACACTCCCTCCCTCTGTTTCTCATTCCTCTCTGCCTGACTCTGTGTTAATGTCTCCTCTCTTTCCTTCTCTCTCTCTTTCCTTCTCTGTCTCTTTCTTTCGCTCTCCACACTCTATAAGTGTCCCTCTCTCTCTGTTCCTTTACACCTCGGCACAGCGTGTGTGTGTGTATGTGTGTTTGTGTGTGTGTGTGTGTGTGTGTGTATGTGTGTTTGTGTGTGTGTGTGTGTGTGTCTGTGTGCGTGTGTCTGTGTGTGTGTGTGTATGTGTGTGTATGTGTGTGTGTGTGTGTGTGTGTGTGTGTGTCTGTGTGCGTGCGTGTGTCTGTGTGCGTGTGTGTATGTGTGTGTTTGTGTGTGTGTGTGTGTGGCGGTATAAAGGTTGTTATGTGAGCTAGGTGTTAATTGGCCGAGGAGGTTCGTTAATATTCTCCTTGTGAGTTCACCCGTCAGGAACAGGGCCAGGAAACTGATGAGTCTGTGATTTTCCCCCAGAGAGAGAAAGAGGGAGAGAAAGAAAGAGAGAGAGAGAGAAAGGGAGGAAGACTATGGTGCAAGGACCTGCTGAAAGGTGTGAGAGAGAGAGAGAGAGAGAGAGAGAGAGAGAGAGAAACAGAATAACAGAAAGAGGGAGGAAGGAAGGAAGGAAGAATGGAGAAATAGACAAAAAGAGAGGGCGAAAGGGAAGGAGAGACTGAGGGAAAGAGATGGCGATAAAGAGTCATAAAGAAGTCCATTGAGGCAGTCAGAGAAAGAAAAGACGATATCATCCACAGAGAAATTATCACATTGTTAGCTTGGCTCCGAATTGGCAGAATGGTGGCAAGGTGTTGGCAAGTGTACCCTGCAGAGGTGGCATACCAAGACCCAGTGAGAATAAACAACTAACCACTCACCTCCTGGTTAGCACACCACAATGAACCCACCCTCGACCCCTACCAGCTACATCACACACCACAATGAACCCACCCTCGACCCCTACCAGCTACATCACACACCACAATGAACCCACTCTCGACCCCCTACCAGCTACATCACACACCACAATGAATCCACCCTCGACCCCCTACCAGCTACATCACACATCACAATGAATCCACCCTCGACCCCCTACCAGCTACATCACACACCACAATGAACCCACCCTCGACCCCCTACCGGCTACATCGCACACCACAATGAACCCACCCTCGACCCCTACCGGCTACATCACACACCACAATGAACCCACCCTCGACCCCCTACCAGCTACATCACACACCACAATGAACCCACCCGTCGACCCCCTACTAGCTACATCACACACCACAATGAACCCACCCTCGACCCCTACCGGCTACATCACACACCACAATGAACCCACCCTCGACCCCTACCGGCTACATCGCACACCACAATGAACCCACCCTCGACCCCCTACCAGCTACATCACACACCACAATGAACCCACCCTCGACCCCACCAACTACATCACACACCACAATGAACCCACCCTCGACCCCCTACCAGCTACATCACACACCACAATGAACCCACCCTCGACCCCTACCGGCTACATCGCACACCACAATGAACCCACCCTCGACCCCTACCAGCTACATCACACACCACAATGAACCCACCCTCCACCCCTACCAGCTACATCACACACCGTGTAGCACGCAGCAACACAAAGACACTCCTCAGTCGGCAACATAAGCATGGGCCCTGACACACACAGCACACCCCCTATACACACACCGGCCTGTCTGCCCAGCTCACAGAGGGTGGAGAGGCTTAGCTCACCTCAGGATGGTAGGTAGAACAGGGATAACGAGGCATCCTCACCACAGGTTTCTCTGTATGGACAGATAACACCCTACACTAGATGAGTTGTTAGTGCTCTGGATTAAACCTGCTGCTTTGACTGCAGCAGATCTTCTTCAATTGCCATGTAGACTGGGATCGATGTGTTGTGGTGTACAGGCTGAGTAGTGGCTGTTAAATGCAGGGTTTAATAGTATCCATACACTGTGTTGCTGTGACTTTTCTAATGAGGGCAGTTCACAGAGAACGTGTTGGATTACATTATGTCTGCAGGAGCGGCATTAACGTTAGCTAGAGCTGTGGCTGTAGCGAGACAAACAACAGGGAGAGTTGGGGACTGTCATGTGATGTATGTGCTTAGGTATAGACACACACTCATGCGTGTGCATGCTCACACACGCACATCATACACACACACACTTGTTCTTGCTCTCGCTCTCTCGCTCGCTCTCACACACATACAAAGAGACAGTTCTCCCCTCACTCTCACACACATACAAAGAGACAGTTCCCCTCTCTCACTCTCACACACATACAAAGATACAGTTCTCCTCTCTCACTCTCACACACATACAAAGAGACAGTTCTCCTCTCTCACTCTCACACACATACAAAGAGACAGTTCTCCTCTCACACACATACAAAGAGACAGTTCCCCCTCTCTCACTCTCACACACATACAAAGAGACAGTTCCCCTCTCTCACTGTCTCCTTCTCGCTCCATCTCCAAGCACCAAGCAACAAACCCCTACACCTCCTTCCTCCTACAAAGTTACTGTATCACACACACACACACACCAATCATCTTATGGGAGAACTTCCATTTTTACCAAGAACAGCCTTAAGGACAGAAGAGACATTTTATCTCAGATGAACTGATATTATCTGGTGCATCAGACACTCAGCCAGACCCAGCTCCAACTGCTGATTCAGAGATATCCCACAACCCCCTTCCTCCCACACACACATATACACACACACACACACACACACACACACACACACACACACACACACACACACACACACACACACACACACACACACACACACACACACACACACACACATACACACACATACACACACATACACACACACACACACACATATACACACACACACACACACACACATACACACACACACACACACACACACACACACACACACACACACACACACACACACATCCCATGCTGCTCACTCCGCCACGGGCGCTGCCTGCCTCAGTACAGGTAGTGTATCCATGGTAGTGAGAGCACTTACTCTTTTAATATCTCCGGTATTAAATGCTGGAGGTGACCTCACCGCCATGCTTAAACAGCCAGGGATCTGTGGAAGGATGTTGGAGTGCTTAATATTTTCATCACGCCGCTGATTTAAGCCCCTTAAGTGCTTTGGCAACACTTATTCCATTGTGTTGCCAATGAAGCCTATAACACATTTGATTTGGACGAGGAACTGGGGGAGAGGGATGGGGACAGCATTGGCTTTCCGCACACTGCGACAAAACACTCACGCTGCACGTACATACACACTTGCATGCGCACTAGTAGACACACACACACACACAGATGACTGGCTCATAATGCGAGAGCATGTCTAATTGAATATGTTAGCGTTGTGTGGAAAATGAATATGGTTTGTGACAGATGCAGATGACAGACCTGGCCTAGGGGTGGTCAGTAGTAACTGTGCATGCTCGACCTGGCCTAGGGGTGGTCAGTAGTAACTGTGCATGCTCGACCTGGCCTAGGGGTGGTCAGTAGTAACTGTGCATGCTCGACCTGGCCTAGGGGTGGTCAGTAGTAACTGTGCATGCTCGACCTGGCCTAGGGGTGGTCAGTAGTAACTGTGCGTGCTCGACCTGGCCTAGGGGTGGTCAGTAGTAACTGTGCGTGCTCGACCTGGCCTAGGGGTGGTCAGTAGTAACTGTGCGTGCTCGACCTGGCCTAGGGGTGGTCAGTAGTAACTGTGCGTGCTCGACCTGGCCTAGGGGTGGTCAGTAGTAACTGTGCGTGCTCGACCTGGCCTAGGGGTGGTCAGTAGTAACTGTGCGTCCCTGTAGAGTACTTGGCTCGACCTGGCCTAGGAGTGGTCAGTAGTAACTGTGCGTGCCCGACCTGGCCTAGGGGTGGTCAGTAGTAACTGTGCGTGCTCGACTTGGCCTAGGGGTGGTCAGTAGTAACTGTGCGTGCTCGACCTGGCCTAGGGGTGGTCAGTAGTAACTGTGCATGCTCGACCTGGCCTAGGGGTGGTCAGTAGTAACTGTGCATGCTCGACCTGGCCTAGGGGTGGTCAGTAGTAACTGTGCATGCTCGACCTGGCCTAGGGGTGGTCAGTAGTAACTGTGCATGCCCGACCTTGCCTAGGGGTGGTCAGTAGTAACTGTGCGTGCTCGACCTGGCCTAGGGGTGGTCAGTAGTAACTGTGCGTGCTCGACCTGGCCTAGGGGTGGTCAGTAGTAACTGTGCGTGCCCGACCTGGCCTAGGGGTGGTCAGTAGTAACTGTGCGTGCTCGACTTGGCCTAGGGGTGGTCAGTAGTAACTGTGCGTGCTCGACCTGGCCTAGGGGTGGTCAGTAGTAACTGTGCGTGCTCGACCTGGCCTAGGGGTGGTCAGTAGTAACTGTGCATGCTCGACCTGGCCTAGGGGTGGTCAGTAGTAACTGTGCATGCTCGACCTGGCCTAGGGGTGGTCAGTAGTAACTGTGCATGCTCGACCTGGCCTAGGGGTGGTCAGTAGTAACTGTGCATGCTCGACCTGGCCTAGGGGTGGTCAGTAGCATCCTAGTGGTTAGAGAGGTGGAGATGTAGCCAAGGAAAATGTCACCTTGCAATCCAAGGTACCATATGCCGTTGTGCCCTTATGCAAGGCATATCTCACTTCCCTGCAGTCAAATGACCTGCTGGCCTCATGGGTGGAATGTTATTCATATTTTTCAAAATTTCAGCATTAATAAACTTTTTGCACCGAACAATCTGGTGTTTCTATGTCAAAAGGTTTTGTTATATTTCAGTCTTCCGTGATGTATTTAAGGTGTAATACTGGGATTCAAACTTAAAATGTAATACATTTCAACTCTACATCTGACATGGTACAGGTGTCTTCAGTCCATAACCATATGTGTGAGATGTATACTTTTGCTTCTGACCCTGACTTAGCCCACTGCAGTAAAAGGTTAACCCCTGAATGCCGTGTAGAGCAAAATATACATTTGTGTTATGACAGATGGAGTAGAAAGTTACTAGCCTACTGTGTGCAAACCCTGTGATTTCTTAGAGTGGCATACGTGTATGTCTCATTACTGTGTTAAAGACTGGCAGTAACAGAGTGTATTTACAGTCTCATCAAGCACTAACTGACATCAACAGGAGCCACAGTCACATGCTCACAAATGCATGAAAACACGAACATGCTACCAAACACACACACACACACTGTTCTAATAACATGCATACAGACATACACACACACACTGTTCTGAGAACACGCATACAGACACACACACACTGTTCCAATAACACGCATACAGACACACACACACACACACACACACACACTGTACTCCACACACAGAGACGCGTACAAAGCTCTCCCTCGCCCTCCATTTGGTAAATCTGACCACAATTCTATCCTCCTGATTCCTGCTGACAAGCTAAAATTAAAGCAGGAAGCACCAGTGATGCTAAACTACAGGACTGTTTTGCTATTACAGACTGGAACATGTTCTGGGACTCTTCCAATGGCATTGAGGAGTACACCACATCAGTCACTGGCTTCATCAATAAGTGCATCGAGGACGTCGTCCCCACAGTGACTGTACGTACATACCCCAACCAGAAGCCATGGATTACAGGCAACATTCGCACTGAGCTAAAGGGTAGAGCTGCCGCTTTCAAGGTGCAGGACTCTAACCCAGAAGCTTATAAGAAATCCTGCTATGCCCTCTGACGAACCATCAAACAGGCAAAGCGCCAGTACAGGGCTAAGATTCAGTTGTACTACACCGGCTCCGACGCTCATCTTATATGGCAGGGCTTGCAAACTATTACAGACTACAAAGGGAAGCACAGCCGCGAGCTGCCCAATGACTCACGTCGGCTACAGAGCCTACCAGACGAGCTAAATCACTTCTATGCTCGCTTCGAGGCAAGCAACACTGAGGCATGCATGAGAGCATCAGCTGTTCAGGACGACTGTGTGATCACGCCCTCCGTAGCCGACGTGAGTAAGACCTTTAAACAGGTCATCCCCAAAGCCAACACTTCCTTTGGCCGCCTTTCCTTCCAGTTCTCTGCTGCCAATGACTGGATCGAATTGCAAAAATCACTGAAGCTGGAGACTTATATCTCCTTCTCTAAACTTTAAGCATCAGCTGTCAGAGCAGCTTACCGATCACTGTACCTGTACACATCCCATCTGTAAATAGCACACCCAACTACCTCATCCCCATATTATTACTTACTCTTGCTCTTTTGCACCCCAGTATCTCTACTTGCACATCATCATCTGCACATCTATCACTCCAGTGTTAATGCTAAATTGTAATTATTTAACGTCTGTGGCCTATTTATTGCCTTACCTCCCTACTCTTCTACATTTGCACACACTGTACATAGATTTTATGTATTGTGTTATTGACTGTACGTTTGTTTATGTGTAACTCTGTGTTGTTGTTTTTGTCGCACTGCTTTGCTTCATCTTGGCCATGTCGCAGTTGTAAATGAGAACTTGTTCTCAACTGGCCTACCTGGTTAAATAAAGGTGAAATAAATAATGTAATAAAAAGGTCAACGTACACAAGGCCGCGGGGTCAGAGGGATTACCAGGACGTGTGCTCCGGGCATGTGCTGACCAACTGGCAAGTGTCTTCACTGACATTCACATGAGAACACACGTACAGACACACACACTGTTCTGAGAACACACGTACAGACACACACACTGTTCTGAGAACACGCATACAGACACACACACACTATTCTAATAACACGCATACAGACACACACACACTGTTCTGAGAACACGCATACAGACACACACACTGTTCTGAGAACACGCACACAGACACACACACACACTGTTCTGAGAACACAGACACACACACTGTTCTGAAAACACGCACACAGACACACGCACACTGTTCTGAGAACACGCACACAGACACACACACTGTTCTGAAAACACGCGCACAGACACACACACTGTTCTGAGAACACACATACAGACACACACACATGCAGCCATTATGGACTGTCTTAATACAGCGGCTTTAAAACAGGTCATTGGACAAAGAGGACCTCTATGAGGCCTCTGTTTCTCTGTCTCTCTGTCTCTCTGTCTCTCTGCCTTTATGTCTCTCTGTTTCTCTGTTTCTCTGCCTCTCTGCCTCTCTGCCTCTCTGTCTCTCTGCCTCTCTGCCTCTCTGTTTCTCTGTATCTCTGTTTCTCTGCCTCTGTCTCTCTGTCTCTCTGTCTCTCTGTCTCTCTGCCTTTATGTCTCTCTGTTTCTCTGTCTCTCTGTTTCTCTGCCTCTCTGCCTCTCTGCCTCTCTGTCTCTCTGCCTCTCTGCCTCTCTGTTTCTCTGTATCTCTGTTTCTCTGCCTCTCTGCCTCTGTCTCTCTGTCTTTCTGTCTCTCTGCCTCTCTGTCTCTGGGTTTCAACTGAGGGATTGTAGGGGAAGAAGGCCTTGCCACTAAACATCCTTAACAGACCCAGCTATATACCCTGTCTGAATGGACTGCTTGGCAGTTACAGACATAGCCACTGTTCTCTGACCTGAAAGACAGTCATTGTCGCATACACACCCCAAACCTTCACAAAATAACTAAAATGCTAAATATGCATCCACGGACTAACACACAAACACTTACACACATTGCTAGAGAGTGGAAGCAGGCAGGCTGTGGGAGGAGAGCAGGGGTTATATAAACCAGACACAGACGGACAGATAGACAGCTGACACTACTCTGGGATGTACTGAACATATACTGAACATATACTGAACGACAGAGAGGAAGAGGAGGAGGAAGAGGAAACAACCAGGAACTAAAGCACTGTCCCACTATATTGACCTGACTGAGGATAGAGAGAGAGGGGACGACAAGATAACGAAACAACCATAACGAGAGAGGGGGATGAGGCGAGAAGAGGAAACCCGGAATAGACCTTGTTTGGATCAGAGGGACAGTATTGTTTCCGAGCTACAACGACAGAGAGCACAGAGTCATTTCCTTGGTGTCAGGTTCTGGTGTGGTTGCTGTTAGGGACGTGGAGGTTCCATGCTACTTCAGTGCCATTGACAGTGCCAGGGCACCCGGTGTGGTAGTGGTAGCATTGAATCTGGGGATGACACCGCTGTTCTCCTCAACCAGATAGTGTTCAGCGAGGTGTGTGCTGTTGAAGTCCGGTCACCCTCAGTAGGCTATACGCTCTCCGGGCCGGGCCCTCGCCGCTGCTACGGTCCTGTCACCCTCAGTAGGCTATACGCTCTCCGGGCCGGGCCCTTGCCGCTGCTGCATTAGGAGCTGCCAATCAGAACCAACAACCAACTCCACACGGACCGCAGCAGCTGAACTGAGCTCACTGACAGAGCGGGTAGTGAACACGAGACTCAACACAGGGACTGAATGTAGTGACTGGAAGCAGCCGTGTGCAGCAGAGAGAGACATTGTGCTACTGTATAATCATACAGAAGGATGACATATATAAAGGTTATACTGTAGGCCTACAGTGGGATGGTTAGATAGATAGAGAGAGAGCCTATAGAGTAATGCTATATGTGTGATACTGTTGGCTGTTTAAGTCACACAGGGAGACAGTAGTCATTTGTCAAGCTGTTACCATCACAGTTGGAGACGGTGATGTGTGATAGTGAACAGTGGGAGGCGATTTAGCTGATGGCATGTTTGTGTTGTCAGAAGTATCATGTGTGGGGATGGAGCCCAGAGTTGAGCGATATGAGTACAGAAACAGCTTCATGTACAGTACAGTATAATGACTTGTTTCAGATGGTTTACTCCGATGTGTCTGGCTGATGTAGAGGAAAGATATTGCTTTGTTTGGTATTGGGTTTCTGGTCTGTGGTTTGCCGTTTGACTGGTTCGAGCCTGTTCCTTTGTATCATTGCTTTGTTCCATTGATTTGATGTTTAGTTATGTAGTCCTACACAGCAGTGCAGCTCTGTTTGCAGGCAGTCATTTGGCTAATTGTGTGGTGATAGTTAGTAGCAACGTTGTTAGACATTCTAGATCTACGCTGTGGTGATGTTAGATCGCTGGTATTTTATCCGGCTCTGAAGAAACGTGCGTGTTGTGTACTGGTAAAGCCCCGGCTTTGTTGTGTGTCACTGCAGACCTAGCTGTGCTCTGCTGGGCTCTGCTCTGCTGTGCTCTGCTGGGCTCTGCTCTGCTGGGCTCTGCTCTGCTGTGCTCTGCTGGGCTCTGCTCCGCTGTGCTCTGCTCTGCTGTACGACGGCTGTGTCCTGTGTCACAGAGGAAGCATTGATCAGACAGCTACTGAGGCTCAATACACAATGAGGCCTGGCCCGAGATCTCTCCTCCTCCCAACCCCCCTCTCCCTCCCCCTCTCCCTCTCCCTCCCCCTCTCCCTCTCCCTCCCCCTCTCCCTCCCCCTGCGTGCCCTGGTCCTGCTCTGCCTTGCGAGTAAGTCACACACACTTGCGCAATGGACGAAAATCTACGTACTGTACATTCATACATACACATAATGACACACACTAACTTCTATACAGATGGAGGATCTTCATTTCATCACGCTGTTGCAGAACTTTCCTGCAATGCAGGACATTTTAAATGTGTAGTGGGTGTATTTGAGCTTTGGAAAGGCTTCTGAAGTTTGTAGTTTCTACTTTGAAATTTCAGGCTTGATTTTCCCTCACAAAAAAATGTATCAACCCCTACAAAAATATCCATTCATTACAATCCACATAATAATTCACATTTCCTGTTGCTGTAGGATTTTCCTGCTGTAGCAAACTGCCTCAAATGTAAGATCCTATATCTGTACAAACACTGACTCACCTCACTACTTCAAGCTAGAATATCTTTCTCCATCTTTCACCTCTCAGTGGGATAATTGTGGCCAACACGTGATAATGGGAAGATCGGGAGACTTAATAAAAGCTATAGAGTGAGGGAAATTGAAGACAAGACACGTAGGGATAGAAAGATAGAGTGGACCGAGAGAAAAGCAGAGTGTGAATGAACTCTCAAATCTCTATGATTTAGGTGTGAATTTCCAATGAGCATTATGTATGAGCAGAGTGCTATAGAGAGGAGGGATACACCCGGGGAGCTGTAGGACTTGGGAAATGGGGAAACACAAACCAGGATGGAGGAGTACAGTTAAAAGAGGCGAGAGAGAGAGAGAGAGAGAGATAAGTCTCCCGATCTTCCCATTATCACGTGTTGGCCACAATTATCCCAGAGAGAGAGAGAGATCACAGCCTCTGAGAGCCTTCTGAAGTATACCACAAAATAAACTTTGACCAGAGGAGATAGAGAGAGAGAGAGAAAGAAAGAGAGACAGACTGGTAGAGGGATGGAGAGAGTGAGAAAAAAGGAAGATAAGCGAGAGGGAGGGAGAGAAAGACAGTGAGCCCAGGAACCACTGTGGGCAGGAGAGCTAGTGGTTCCCCTGTCTTTGATCTATGATTTGGATCACTGGTGGCACCACTGATACCATGAATACATCCTGTCATCATTGTATTTGGGCTCAAGCAGCGTATTAATATGCAGAGATGTTCTGTAAATAACCATGGCTGCAACGCGTCCACTTCCTCCAAGCCAATCAAAATCTGGATTGCCGAATTTGCATATTGGATCTACACAGGGACATCTCGTGGCATGGGATGGCGGGAGGGAGGGAATAGATGACAGTAGAAGAGCGAGAGAATGAGAAAGAGGGATGGAACGAGAGAGAGAGAGAATTCGTTTTTAGCCTTGGCAAGGAAGCTGGGTTATATAATTCCTGCCAATGAAGCAGTTTTGGGTGAGCAGTGAGCAGGAGGAGGGAGACTGGCCAGGTAGAGGGATTGATGCAGGGGGGGGGGGGGGTTAAGACTCTCTCCTCTTGGCCGCTGTGAATCTCCAGCGTGGTATCAACGTGGAATGGGCCTGTACATTTTCCTTAAGCTGCCCTTGTTTTGTGTGGCAGTCGTTGCCAGAGCAGTGTTGGGCTGTGACGGCTCGTCATAAACACCATGGCTAACCAGCTTTAGCTGTTTAAAGGACTGCATACACACTGGTGGAATAAAGAGAGAAGGGATTGGAAGAGAGGGAGAGCTTGTGAAGGACATGGGGGTAATATAGTGAGGTGAGTGGATAGAGAGAGTGAGAAAGTGTGAGGTATTTAGAGAGAGAGCGAGAGAGATGAGTGGAGTGGTAGAGAGAGAGAGGTCTGCTGTTAACTCAGAGGGGTGTAGTATGAGAGAGAGAGAGAGAATTAGAGGAAAAGAAAAGGCCTGAGATGAGAGAGGAAAATCAGACATTTATTCCATCTTTCTTCCAATTTCATCTGTTTGTCCTCATGTCCTCTCTCAATCCCTCTCCCTCTCTCTCCCTTCCTCCCTGTCCTGAACAAAACAGGATGATTATCCTGCAGACTTGAGCTGCAGAACAAATCACATTTAGTGATGGAGAGTGTGGAGATAGAACCATGCGGGAATGAGAGATACCCACTGAGTCAGAGAGAGAGAGGCAGACAGAGAGCGGGAGTCTTGCAGAATGGAAGGAATGTATCGCAAGAGTAGAGGCTAGATGATGGAAGAGAGACATGGATAGAGGGACGCAAGTAAAAGAGAGTGAATATACACAGAGAAGAAGAGAGGAGGAATGAGAGATGAAGGAATAGAAGGAGCATGGGGGAGTAGTACAGGGAGAAGGTGAGGGAAAGCGGGAGATAATGAGATTAGAGGAGAATAGAATACAGTAGGGGGAAATTATGAGCTCTAAGGACCAACAGGAAGAGAGGGAGGGATAGAGAGAGAGAAGAGGAGAACAGAATGAGAGCAATAAGCGACCAGAGATTTTTTTAATTGTTTATTTGACTTTTGTTTATTATCTATTTCACTTGCTTTGGCAATGTTAACATATGTTTCCCATGCCAATAAAGCCCCTTAAATTTAAATTGAATTCAGAGAGAGAGAGAGAGAAAGAGAGACACACACTTTGGCAATGTAAACATATGTTTCTCATGCCGATATATCCCCTTAAATTGAAATTCAATTGAGAGAGAGAGAGAGAGAGAGAGAGAGAGATGGGAAGAAAAGAGGGGTAGGGAGAGAGAGAGACAGGAAGAAAAGAGTGGTAGGGAGAGAGAGAGACAGGAAGAAAAGAGGGGTAGGGAGAGAGAGAGAGAGAGACAGGAAGAAAAGAGGGGTAGGGAGAGAGAGAGACAGGAAGAAAGAGTGTAGGGGAGCGTAAGAGAGACAGGAAGCAAAGAGTGGTAGGGAGAGAGGAGAGACCGGAAGAAAGTGGTAAGGGGAGAGAGAGAGCAGAGGGTAGGGAGAGAGAGAGAGAGAGACAGGAAGAAAAGAGGGGTAGGGAGAGAGAGAGACAGGAAGAAAAGAGTGGTAGGGAGAGAGAGAGACAGGAAGAAAAGAGTGGTAGGGAGAGAGAGAGACAGGAAGAAAAGAGTGGTAGGGAGAGAGAGAGACAGGAAGAAAAGAGTGGTAGGGAGAGCGAATAGAACAAGGTAATGAAAAAGAGAAGAAGCTAGATTGTAAAGGATTATGTATTATTTATAGTTGAGGCATTTTTTGTGGATTTGATTGGCAGTGTTAGAATCCTGGGAGAGATGGAGGGATAATTGTAGACCAGAAAGAGAGAGAGAAGAGGGAGGAGAGGAGGGAAAAGAATCTTATTCTGTCAGCTTTTTCACTGATGCAGAGGCAGCACACCCTGCAAAACTCACTGGTTTACCTAAAGCAAACGCTCTCTGACAAGCTTAAACACAGAAAAATGAATTTCCGTATGCAGCTAATCATAGCTAACCACACACACACACACACACACACACACACACACACACACACACACACACACACACACACACACACACACACACACACACACACACACACACACACACACACACACAGACACAGTATAGGGATTTGTCAGGGTGTTGTCAACCCAATTAACTGGTAAAAAACATTCACTTTCGTTGGGAAAGACAGCTGTTTTCTTGACTTGTTGTGTAGCCTATCTAGACTCAACCTCATGTGAAGTCCCTCTGGCTGCCTGCTAGCCTATCGCTCCTGTCTTGTTATTGACCTGGAGGCTGTGTGTGTGTGTGTGTGTGTGTGTGTGTGTGTGTGTGTGTGTGTGTGTGTGTGTGTGTGTGTGTGTGTGTGTGTGTGTGTGTGTGTGTGTGTGTGTGTGTGTGTGTGTGTGTGTGGTTGTCTTGAAATCTCCATGGCGGTAACTCAGTCCACTAATCCTACAGTAAGCTACACGCTGAGCCATTCTAGGATTTACTGAGACCCCTCCGTCTTCATACACCTGGCTGTGCTCCCAACTCCCACCCTCCTCTGACCCTCCTTATAACTCAGCTTCACCTGGGGAACCATTTAGGACGCCCCGGATACGGCCTTGTTTATTTATACCTATATGTACTATTTATTTGTTTATGCATTTTGAAATGATTGGCTGCCTGAGTGCTGTGTAGCTGGCGTAAATAAATGCACCTTTTCAGGGCCGTGGAGAGAGTGGAGGGGAGCTCTGATCAGGGCCTTTCACTGCGATGAAACACTGCCCCCACTTGGCCAAAAGTGACCTGACAATAATATATTGTTTTATTTATCTGTTTTTCATACTGTCAGTATACCACTTCGGTATCGATCGCCTTACATTCTCTCTCAATCTAATTCCGTGCATGTGGAGTATTTTATTATGACGACTCTGGTTTTAAAGGGGTCAGATAATAATACTTCTGCCACGGTGGGTTTTTTCTCTTCTTTAGTACTACTGTATAGAAGTCTAGCCCTGCCTATTGGTATTCACAAGCCCCTGGCCTACAGTGGATGGATGACTATAAAAACTCCAGTTATAGTGGCAGGGCCACCATGGGGCCATGCTGAGGGGACCTGCGTCATCCCATATCTCTCTCCCAGCTGTGGTGTTATCATACCGGACCCCCGCTCTGCTCCTCCATGCATTTCCTGGTTAGACTGTTCTGTCCCTGTCTCCCACCACCCTCGCCTGGTCCCGTTGGCTTGGCAGCCAGGTGCGTGGTGGTGGATGCGTCATGCACAGCGCAGGCCTGCCTGCCTGGTCTGCCTGTCTCCACACCAGCAGCATCGGCGGGTAGCTAGGCCTAATCTCCATTGAAGAGATGACAGCTGGTGGAGGAAGTGGAAGTAAGGAACTCTAATTAGTCCTATTTTCTAGCCTCGGCCTCAAACATCCCACCACTCTTTTCTGCCTGGATTTGTATGTGCTGTTCTATGGGTTTTGATATGAATAACTCACAATGACTTCCCGGGCTGGGCCTCTGCTTGTTATATGGAGCTGCTATTACAATTAGTGGCATTAAAACAATGGTGGCCAAGTTGCCGGTTGCCAGGGTGATGAGTAATACCAGTCATTAACTAGCCTAAATAATTGGGATGGCGGTGGTGAACGCTGATGGCCGTGATATGAATCACAATATTGATGTAGAGAATGGCGAATAATAATGACTCCAATTAGTGATAATTGGCCAGGAGTGTTTGGTGTGTCCTCTTTATTTCTCTCTCTCTCTCTGTGTGTCTCTCTCTCTGTCTCTCTCTGTGTCTCTCTCTCTGTCTCTCTCTCTGTGTGTCTCGCTCTCTCTCTTTGTCTCTCTCTCTGTGTCTCTCTCTCTGTGTCTCTCTCTCTGTGTGTCTCTCTCTCTCTCTCTCTGTGTGTCTCTCTCTCTGTGTCTCTCTCTCTGTGTGTCTCTCTCTCTGTCTCTCTCTCTCTCTCTTTGTGTGTCTCTCTCTCTGTGTGTCTCTCTCTCTGTGTGTCTCTCTCTCTGTGTGTCTCTCTCTCTCTGTGTGTGTGTCTCTCTCTGTGTGTCTCTCTCTCTGTCTCTCTCTCTCTTTGTCTCTCTCTCTGTGTCTCTCTCTGTGTCTCTCTCTCTGTGTCTCTCTCTCTCTCTCTCTCTCTTTGTTTCTCTCTCTCTGTGTCTCTCTCTGTGTGTGTCTCTCTCTCTCTCTCTTTGTCTCTCTCTCTGTGTCTCTCTCTCTGTGTCTCTCTCTCTCTCTCTGTGTCTCTCTGTGTTTCTCTCTCTCTCTCTCTCTCCCTCTCTCTCTGTGTGTGTCTCTCTGAATTCAATTCAATTCAATTCAAGGGGCTTTATTGGCATGGGAAACATATGTTAACATTGCCAAAGCAAGTGAAGTAGATAATATACAAAAGTGAAATAAACAATAAAAATAAACAGTAAACATTCCACACACAGAAGTTCCAAAGGCATTACAAATGTCATATTATGTATATATACAGTGTTGTAACGATGTGCAAATGGTCAAAGTACAAAAGGGAAAATAAATAAACATAAATATGGGTTGTATTTACAATGGTGTTTGTTCTTCACTGGTTGCCCTTTTCTTGTGGCAACAGGTCACACATCTTGCTGCTGTGATGGCACACTGTGATATTTCACCCAGTAGATATGGGAGTTTATCAAAATCGGGTTTGTTTCTAATTCTTTGTGGGTCTGTGTAATCTGAGGGAAATATGTGTCTCTAATATGGTCATACATTTGGCAGGAGGTGCAGCTCAGTGTCCACCTCATTTTGTGGGCAGTGTGCATATAGCCTGTCTTCTCTTGAAAGCCAGGTCTGTCTATGGCGACCTTTCTCAATAGCAAGGCTATGCTCACTGAGTCTGTACAAAGTCAAAGCTTTCCTTAAGTTTGGGTCAGTCACAGCGGTCAGGTATTCTGCCACTGTGTACTCTCTGTTTAGAGCCAAATAGCATTCTAGTTTGCCCTGTTTTTTAGTTAATTCTTTCCAATGTATCAAGTAATTATCTTTTTGTTTTCTCATGATTTGGTTGGGTCTAATTGTGTTGCTGTCCTGAGGCTTTTCTCTTTCTCTCTCTCTGTCTCTCTCTCTACCAAACACAACCAAACACAACCAGGAACACAACCACAAACACAAGCAAACACAACCACAAACACACCCACACACACACAACCACAAACACAACCACACACACACAACCACAACCACACACAACCACAAACACAACCACACACACAACCACACACGACCACAAACACAACCACACATACAACCACAACCACACACGACCACAAACACAACCACACACGACCACAAACACAACCACAACCACAAACAACCACAAACACAACCACACACAACCACAAACACAACCACAACCACACACAACCACACACACAACCACAAACACAACCACAACCACACACAACCACAACGACACACACAAGCACAGACACAACCACAAACACAACCAAACACAACCACACATGACTACAAACACAACCACACACAACCACACACACAACCACACACAACCAGAAATACAACCACACACAACCACACACACCGCAAACACAACCACACACAACCACAAACACACACAACCACACACAACCACACACGACCACAAACACAACCACACACGACCACAAACACAACCACACACAACCACACACAACCACAAACACAACCACAACCACACACAACCACAACGACACACACAAGCACAGACACAACCACAAACACAACCAAACACAACCACACATGACTACAAACACAACCACACACACAACCACACACAACCACACACACAACCACACACAACCAGAAACACAACCACACACACCCCAAACACAACCACACACAACCACAAACACACCACACACCACCCCAACACAACCACACACAACCACACACACAACCACACACACACACACACCACACACAACCACACACAACCAGAAATACAACCACACACAACCACACACACCGCAAACACAACCACACACAACCACACACAACCACACACACAACCACACACACAACCACACACACCAGAAATACAACCACACACAACCACACACACCGCAAACACAACCACACACAACCACAAACACACACAACCACACACAACCACACACGACCACAAACACAACCACACACGACCACAAACACAACCACACACAACCACACACAACCACAAACACAACCACAACCACACACAACCACAACGACACACACAAGCACAGACACAACCACAAACACAACCAAACACAACCACACATGACTACAAACACAACCACACACACAACCACACACAACCACACACACACACCACACACAACCAGAAACACAACCACACACACCCCAAACACAACCACACACAACCACAAACACAACCACACACACCCCAAACACAACCACACACAACCACACACACAACCACACACACAACCAGAAACACAACCACACACACCCCAAACACAACCACACACACAACCACACACAACCAGAAACACAACCACACACACCCCAAACACAACCACACACAACCACACACACAACCACACACAACCACAAACACAACCACACACAACCACACACAAACACAACCACACACACACTCAACCACAAACACAACCACACACACAACAACAACCACACACAACCACACACAACCACAAACACAACCACACACACCCCAAACACAACCACACACAACCACACACACAGCCACATGCAACCACACACGGAACCACACACAACCAGAAACACAACCACACACACCCCAAACACAACCACACACACAACCACACACAACCAGAAACACAACCACACACACCCCAAACACAACCACACACACAACCACACACAAACACAACCACACACACACACTCAACCACAAACACA
The DNA here is from genome assembly GCF_901001165.1 of Salmo trutta. Lineage (NCBI taxonomy): Eukaryota > Metazoa > Chordata > Actinopteri > Salmoniformes > Salmonidae > Salmo > Salmo trutta. Next base: position 63,898,597 of record NC_042959.1, read on the forward strand.
ACCACACACACAACAACAACCACACACAACCACAAACACAACCACACACACCCCAAACACAACCACACACAACCACACGCAACCACACACAGAACCACACACAACCAGAAACACAACCACACACCACACACAACCACACACAACCACACACAACCACAGCCACACACACAACCACACACACAATCACACACGCAACCACAGATGACCACAAACACAAACATAACCACTCACACAACCAGACACACATCCAGACACGAGCCACCATTACATTACCATGATTTCAGTTCAAACTGCAATGCCCTGTACAGACAGGTGGCAAGGAGGCTGAACTCCAAACTGTGTGTGTGTGTGTGTGTGTGTGTGTGTGTGTGTGTGTGTGTGTGTGTGTGTGTGTGTGTGTGTGTGTGTGTGTGGCTGCGTATGTTCAACAGGTGTGAAGGGATGCATACGTGTGTGAGCCGAGAGAGAAGGGTAGAGAGAATGTATGTAGGAGAAAGACATGTCTCTGTGTGTGTTCTACTGCTGTTGGCCACTTAGCTTGTATGGTTCCCATCTGCCTCTAATGAGGAACCTACAGTCCAGTGTGTGGGTTGTGTTGCTACAGTATGTCAGTCACTCTCTATTAGGACTGTGTTAGGCTAATGGCTGCTAATGATAATCATGAGAACAGTCCAAACACCAAGCTCATTTACCGCTCTCCCTGCCTGTGTCCATGTCAATTAATAACAGCATTTGTTTC